>NC_141596.1:62654398-62906898 GCF_047967505.1 Dipteris shenzhenensis
TGCTGCCTCATTTATGGCATTTATGGCAGCATTGTGCCGTCGGCCGCCTCCTTCCACTCCCCCATCTGCTGTGTACACCTGCACAGTCTGTGTACATGCTGCTCTGCATCGATCTGCCCATGTAGGTGTGCCACATGGCACTTTCTCCGAGCCCTGCGCGACTGGTCATCACTGGACTGAATAGCTGAAATGCGTGCCCATCTGTTCGCCACGTGTCAGCTGAGCATGCCCATCTGTTCGCCATGTGTCCCTGCTCCACTGCTCCACGTGTCAAGTCCACTGCCCATCTGTTCGCCACATGTCCCCGCTCCACTGCTCCACGTGGCGGCCTCTCGTCTGTCTCACCCTCCTTAATATATAGTATAGATATAGATATAGAAGTATAGATATAGATATAGATGTAAACTAGATTGCTTGGCCAGCTGCGCTCTTGATGAATACTTCTCTCTTTTGCTATCTTGTTGAGGTTCACATGAGTCACGTTGTCAGAAATGATGCAGAAGATTGATGTTCAATTGTTTTAACTAGAACATGATCAACAAGTACGGCTTGTAGAGCGTGTAGATAGAGAATAAGGTGCATATTCTCATTTTCACATAGTTGCTGAACTGTATGCAGCCATCATAGTAGCCCCATCCGAAAGGGAACAGGAAGGGGAACACTGCTGATTCCATGGTTATGTCAACGCACGCACTGCCAGCTGCTGCTACTCCGTCGACGTGGAATGAAGCGACCCTCTCTGAAAGCATTTCTGTACCCCGTAGCTGTATGGAGGCAAACTCATGCGCGACGGTTCGCGGGGTCCACCATGTTTTGCAAAAGCAGGAGCTCAGGCTGAGATTCCGCTATTGACATTAACTCGAAGGGAGCTGTCTCATTGTGTAGCTCCAAGATACTTGCAATGGTTTGAGGAATCAAGATGCACATACCCATCTTGATGTCCGCACGCTCTGCTAAAGAATTGTACTTGCACAATATTGGATTGTTCTCGATGTTGTATGCGAGCACAGCTGACAGTTCGTTCGTCACGATTTCTAGAGCCGAGCTTAGTGGGACGTTTCGCCAAGATATCAGAGGATTGTCTAGAAGTGACCTTCGATCGAGTGTGCCATATGTCTCCATCTTTCAATCTCTTTTTCACTTTCCCTCCCTCTTTTCCCTCTTTTTCTTCTCTCATGAGCATGTCTCATTTTCCTCTTTCGATCATAAGCATATGTATTTGCCTATGCCTATGCTTATCTTTGTTTTTTGTTTTTTGTTTTCGTGTTTGTGTCTGTTACACATGGGATCATGTCGAACGTTCGACAAGTACGGACAACCTCGTAGGAGGAGACATTGCGATCTCTATGCTCCAGAGGACTTTGATTCCTCTCAGACGATACCTGAGGGGACTATGACTCCTCTCAGACGTAGCACTATGACTACCCCTCGGGGAACTCCTTTGCTAGCAGCACATGGCTTTGTCGAGAGTCCCGATGAGTTTGTACCACAGATGACCGATGAGGAGGTAACTATTTGAGAAGTAAACTCTTTGCTTCCTCTTTTTCTTTCTATAACTCCTGTACTTGCTTTTGCAATTCCCAGTTCTTTTTTCTTTGTTGATCATAGTACTCTTTCATTATGATTAAGGGATGGTCTACCTCCATTGTTGACACCTCCTCATGTGTTCTCTTTGCCAATGCATCTGATATTGGGGTCTCTAAAGGAACAGTAAGTTTGCATAGTGGTGACAAACCACCTACCGGGCTATGTGGAGGAGAATTGAGTAGGATTCTCGGGAGGTCATCTTCAGGCTGCACCCATGTCTGTTGCATTGTAAGCTTCAGCCCCGGTTCCATGGGAGTGGACATAGGCTTGCAATCATGCATGTTGAATCTGTTGATCGTGCATTGCTTCTGCTCTACATTTAACCACTGGAGCCATGTTGGTCCTTTTGATTGACAACATCTTCGACATTGTGCACCCAAGCCATTTCTCCCTCGAGGGGTTCACCCAAAAATATGTAAGTATACAATGTGGGTTCCAATGGAGGGGTTTCTTAATTCAAAAATTTTAGATAAATTTACAGAAATGTATTTACATATGGGGTTTTTTTATTGAACTTTGAAAAAAATCCATAAGTTTGTAAAGAAAAAGGGGTATGTTTATCTAAGAAAAATTTAGGTAAGGGGTTTTTTTAATACCTCTTAAATGCACGTTGTATCTAGGGTTTCTTAAAAATGCACCCCCTGAGGTTTCTCCTTTGTTTCAGGGGACACCAACATACCTAATGTTATCCTCTTTGCAGCTAGTTGATCTAAGCTATGCACCTCTTTCACTTTTTATAGGCCATTTCTCAAGTTAGAGAGCATCGCCTCTTGGGTGTGCATCTTTGGAGGTGTTGGTAGGGTTGTTACTCTACGAACTTTAGGGTGCAGGCTAAAGCTTATGAAGACTCGAGACTGGTAATCACCTGAATGGCCTGATGTTGCTACCTCGAATGCTCCCACCAATCATGACACCACATCTTGTCTTCTTTGCTCTAATACTGACAATGATTGAATGTGTGCATCTGCAACCGCTTCTTGCTACTGCTCTGTAAAGAGTCTTTTTTCTTCTCGTTGTTTCTCCCTTTGCAGATGTTGCAAAAGTGTCTTCCGTTGCCGACTCGATACCATGCCAACGGTTTCCTCGACCCACACTCTGTTCCTTGTGCCTTGACCTGGCTTTTTGTCTTTTCTATCTCACAGCCTCTGCCTATTTCTCTTGCAAGCCATGGTGAGCTGCATGTTGCCATTGATGCCATGGCCATGATGAGTCCAAAATATACCCAAAGAAGCTAGCTGGTGAGGCAAGCAAAGAATAGAAGACAACTTACCCGAAAGAAGATAATGGCAAACCAAAGTCTGCCTGCAAGGTCACGTCGAGGTGCATGTGGGTTGCAGAGGGCATTTATAGGGCGGGGGCAGGTTTTAGGTACTTAATCTTCCAAGATTTCATGGGCGGGAAGTGTGAAAATTCAAAATTCGTGGGAGTAGCAAAATTTTGACTGCCATTTTTCCCTACCTCTGGTGATACACGTCAGCAGACTTGGATATCCCAAACAAGTGCAATGTGGCATAAAATTCTTCAGAACACAAATAGGCCAAAGGGCATGCTATCGGGTTTGATGCTGTGTATTATTAATGCAATGACCTTTGGCATGCTTATGAGCCATATAGCAAGCAAGTGCATGGAAAAAGAAACATTAAAATTTGTAAATAGTGTTGGATTTATTAAAATATATTTGCACATGCACAAATTGCACTTCTCCAACTTCTTCCATTTTAGGGTGAATCTAGATACCAATACCAACAACTATCAATGTTTTAAGACCACAATGTACTAGTCCCAATAGTTTGGATTCCAAATTTTCAATCCGTTTTGGTTTTCAACAAATCAAAAGAAAGTTATGGAGCATGCCCTCAAATGGGTATGCATCACTTTAGCACAACATTGGAGGCCCATTAATCCATGCATAATGATCTCATTTAGGTGTGTCCTTGGGTTGAGGAGAAGCTTACATAGTGTACTTTAGAATGACTGGGTTGCATATATGTATAGAACAAAATTTTGATGTTTTTGAATAAATTGCTATATCCTATAGTCTTCAGGTCGCATGCTTCACATGCAACATAACACTTGTAATGCTTTAACGGTCTCATTCCAAATCCTTATTTCATAATTTTTTGCTCTCATGTTCAAGTTTGAAATGTGTACTATAACTTGCCGAATTCTGTTGAGCAATGCATGAGTTGTTATGGGTCATGCAAGATACCCATATACAGAAAAGTCCCTGAACCTCACCAAAAATGGCTACACCCAAGCAAACAATGACCCATGACGGTAACTATTGTCGTTCTCAGGTCATTTTCGGGTAAGATTTAATTTTGGATTTTGGGCCTACTTTTGGGCTAAACATTGGTCTATTCTCTAGAGATTCCTTAATAACATACCTAGGGTTTTTTCTTTGGTCTTGTAAATTGATTTTGTTAACCCCCTTGTTTCATGGGTTATCCTGTAATTATATTTATACATTATATATAAGAACTCAATTAAAAAAAAAAAGAATTTAATTAAAAGTTACATAAGGAGATCTGTATATGGAGATTAATGATATGTTGTACACATATCCCTGAGCTTTAATGTACTTTTGCCACTTGTAAACCTATTAAAATGACACTTTTACGCCAAATCCAACATAGAAATGGTGACCATGTTTTCCATTTTTGCCATGTATAATATAAGAAAGGGCAACTTATATATAAAGGTACACCTTTTCAATGCTTAGTGTTTACAATTACGACACATGGCATTATTTTTAAAATACCTTATGTATTAGATGTGTGAATTGAGATATCTGAAATTCAAAATCATACTCCTAATTTTAAATACGCACATGGGGATGAAACTTCACATGGCTCTTAGGTTTAGTGTAATAATTGCAAGCATTGATATATACAAAATTCAATATGATATTCAAAATGATAAAGTTCATAGAACGAGAGAGAGAGACCTTATACTTGAACACTTTTTCAATGCTTAATGTTTACAATTACTTCACACATTGGCATTATTTTTAAAATACCTTATGTATTAGATGTGTGAATTGAGATATTTCAAATTCAAAATCATACTCCTAATTTTAAATGTTTATGTTAGATTTGAACAAACTATAAACTGAGATAAACAAAGTAAGAAGAACATCATGAAAGTACGAAAATGCTCATACATCATAAAAGTAAGAACAATATCATGAAAGTACCAAAATGAATGTGTACATCATCATCATCATCGTGCAGAATTGCATCCCTAAACAAGATATGTATGAAGCCTAAACAATCATCCTGAATAAGAATCTGATAACTCCACATATGATCCTCTAGTCATCCTCTGACGTGGCTCTTGTATGACCCACTGCCCAACCATCCGCTGTGTGTCCTCGATCAGATGAGCCAGCCTCATCTCCTACATGAGATGGGCCAGCCTCATCTTGATGAAGAGGAGGGCATGCTGCATGAGCCACCACTGCCATCTCTGCCTCCCTCGCCTCCTCTATGTATGTGCATCTTAGCTCCCAAAGTCGTGCATCTACGAATACTCGTGCCTCAAATCCAGCGCGAGTAATCGTCTCTACATGTAGAAGATGCTGGTCTCGGCCCTGCCCAAGCTACTGCTCCACCCACTATTGCAATGATATCTGAAGCTTTGCCTCTCGCTCAATACGACGTGCCTCGTCTGCTCGTGCCTCATCACCTGGCATGAAATCACCATATGAGAAGCATCGCGGAACACACGTTGCAACCATAGGGCAGAGACCATGTCGTGCAAGGATGATGCCACTAAATGAACATCCCCCCTAATCCATCCTCCAACAACTCGTAATGCTGGTGCAGGGATAGTGTGCAGCTCTGGTGCCTCACGTCGACGTTGAACACCTGCAGTCCGACGCTCCTGATGCCCCATCCTACCATGTCCCACTCCTAATCCTGGACGGGTACTAAGGTAGTCTACCCGATGACCGAGCACAAACTCGGCGTATAGCTGCATGGCAAATGACCTGGCTATCTGACGGTTGTGAGGCAATCGACCACCATTCACAGCGAGATATCTCGGATAAATGTGTGCTGCTATGACGGGGTGCCTACAACATAAAATATGAAAGGGCAGCCCTGGTCATGGTCACATCGCCTCAGTGTGACCATCCCAAAACATATCCTCTAAGGCCTGCCTGTGAGGTGACTCATGCTCAAACAACTCTCGAATGGCTCTCCAATCCAAGCCATGACCAGTGATCTCTGCCTCAGCCTGTGCCTGAAAGGTATCCACAACGTCCTCAACTGTGTCCAATCGACCCAGAGCATCAATGACTGAATCTAGACTCGCAACCAAGTGAGGGGGTGCCCTAGCATCCTGCAGTGCCCTCATCTCAGCTCTCAAAATCGCTATATGCATACAAACAGTGGTGCCAAAACCTGTGCGCTGGCTAGCGCATGCACAAAAAAAACACATGGAAATTAATATTCTATATGGGTAATGAAAATAATATTCTATTCAATATGACTTATAATCTATTTACGTAATGAAAACTATTTACGTACTCCTTGATGAGGTAGGATGTCGTTGGGATCATCCTATGCACCTACCGGTAGATGGGCCAAATGTGTGGCTATGCCTACAACAGTGCTATGTTGCAAATTCAATTCCTATTTACAATTATTTACAAGTTGTTTACTTGTTTCTTCAAGCTCATTCTCCTTGTCTATACTACCCACCCTTGCTGTAATTAATAGCAAATAGCTTTTGTTCTAGATGCTCCCTCCATTTTTCGAGGCTCTAGTCTACCATGGGCTCTACTAGCATGTCAAATTATGTAGTAGAGGTGTATTTTTGGAAGAGAGATGTAAAGATACTGAGTGATAGAAAGAAATGTTATGTACAATACACTAAAATGGACTACAAGGAATAGATGCTAACTTGAAAGATATAACCCAAGGCAAGACCTACATCCTAGAATATTCCACATGAAGGTGGACAAATGCACCTCTCAATAATTGCAAGTGGAAGTCAAATTGCACCTCTAAACATATGCCAAACTAAAGTAGAATAGCATCTTGAAATGTATAGAATATATAGGAAATGACAATATTTATAGGATAGAGATAGGTTATGGTCATTGAGATAACCCTGGTTATACTGCTTGACTTGGAGCATCTGTTGAATGATTGGTTGGCATGACTGGCTCCTAGCTAGTTGGGAATAGCTAGCCCTAAACAACTTTTTGACTAGGCCTTAACTAGATCATCTTGCTCTAGCTTGTTAACTCAGCCTACTTACTCTACCTAAATTATGAAACAACTCTTAATCAACTATATAATCTATAATATTCCACATAGAGATAGATAAACACACACCACAATAATTTCTTTTTTTAAATAGATGATTTCTAAAAACAAAATTTAAACATTATATTTAATTCAAAACTTCACTAATTTAAAAAATAACATGCAAACTACTTTAATCTCTTTTTTTTTAATAGATGATTTTAAAAAACACAATATATACTTCTTGATATTTAAATAAAAACTTCACTAACTTAAATAACATAAAAGCTACCTTAAACTCTTATTTTCTTTTTTTTTTTAATATGATTTTTAAAACTAAAATTTAAACGTTTTTTATTTAAATAAAAATAGCACTAATTTGAAAAATAACATAAAAACTACTTTAATCTCTCTTTTTTCAAATAGATGATTTTAAAAAATAAAATATATACATTTTCACATTTTAAATAAAAAATTACGTAATTAAAAAAAAAAATTAAAAAAAAATTAAAATGCATTTGAAATTTTGAAATATTTTATAATTAAATTAGATATTCCTATAAACTAAAATAATATAAAAGCTACTTTAAACTCTTATTTTCTTTTTTTTAATAGATGATTTCTAAAAATAAATTTTAAATGTTATATTTAATTCAAAACTTCACTAATTTAAAAAATAACATGCAAACTACTTTAATCTCTTCTTTTTTAATAGATGATTTTAAAAAACAAAATATATACTTTTTGACATTTAAATAAAAACTTCACTAACTTAAATAACATAAAGGCTACATTAAACTCTTATTTTCTTTTTTTTTTAAAGATAGTTTTTAAAACTAAAATTTAAACGTTTTTTTATTTCAATAAAAATAGCACTAATTTGAAAAATAACTTAAAAACTACTTAAATATCTCTTTTTTTTAATAGATGATTTTAAAAAACAAAAAATATATATTTTCACATTTTAATTAAAAAATTACGTAATTAAAAAAAATAATTTAAAAAAACTTTAAAATGCATTTGAAATTTTGAAATATTTTATAATTAAATTAGATATTCCTATAAACTAAAATAATATAAAAGCTACTTTAAACCCTTATTTTCTTTTTTTTAATATATGATTTCTAAAAATAAAATTTAAACGTTATATTTAATTCAAAACTTCAGTAATTTAAAAGTTAACATAAAAACTACTTTAATCTCTTTTCTTTTTAATAGATGATTTTAAAAAACAAAACATATACTTTTTGACATTTAAATAAAAACTTCACTAACTTAAATAACATAAAAGCTACCTTAAACTCTTGTTTTCTTTTTTTTTTAAAGATGATTTTTAAAAATAAAATTTAAACGTATTTTGATTTAAATAAAAATAGCACTAATTTAAAAACTAACTTTAATATCTTTTTTTAAAATAGATGATTTTAAAAAACAAAATATATACATTTTCACATTTTAAATAAAAAATTACGTAATTCAAAAAATAATTAAAAAAAACTTTAAAATGCATTTAAAATTTAGAAATATTTTATAATTAAATTAGATATTCCTATAAACTAAAATTTAAATAAATTTTCGCAAAAAAAAAAGCTACATTAAAAAAACCTTAACTGGAATCTCCCGCTCCGTCCATCTCTGTCATTGTCCGTCGGTCGTTCTCCGTGGCTGCCATAATTCCGTTGAGCTCTCGCAAATCCGTCGATTTCGATGAGGAGGAGCTCGATCGAGGTATGAAGAATGAGGGGGGGTCCCTCTCTTTATATACGAAAATTTAGGGTTTCACTACCTCGATCGAGGTATTTCACATGCCACATACATATTGATCCATCATACCTCGTTCGAGGTATAGACATGCCACGATACCTCGATCGAGGTATTACATGCCACATATACATCGCTCCATCATACCTCGATCGAGGTATTCGACATGCCCCATACACATCGGTCCATTTACCTCGATCGAGGTATGGATTTGCCACGATACCTCGATCGAGGTATGTCAGCTGCCAGCTGGATACCACATACCTTGATCGTGGTATCGGACATGTGGCCAAGTCATCGGTCCAGCATACCAGGATCGAGGTTCCTGGATTTGCCATGGTACCTTGATCGAGGTATGTCATCTACCCTGTCGGATGGCACATACCTCGATCGAGGTATTTGACACGATCGAAGTCATCTATCCACGATACCTCAATCGAGGTATGTGGACTTGCCACAATACCTCGATCGAGGTATAGTTGGCTTGCCATGATACCTCAATCGAGGTATAGGTGGCATGCCACGAGACCTCGATCGAGGTGTAGGCTCGGTTCGGTGAAAAAAATTCTAGGACCTCGATTGAGGTATTGGCTTGGCTCGGTTGTCCTCGTGTGTGAGTTTCATTGGAGACCGAAGCAAAACCTTTGTATTTTCACTCGAGCGAGTGTCACACTCACCCGAAAGTGGTCTGGAAGTGGACACCCTTAGCTTGCTACCTCCCTAACATGTCACATTGGTGATGTGGTATGATGTGGCACCCTAGATAACATCACTAATGACCTGATAGCTCACCATCTGTCTAATGTGTGGCACTCCTTTGATGGCATGGCATTGTTGACTTGTCACTTGATGATGTGGCAAGTCGCCTCGATGATGATGTGGTACTGTGGAGCTTTCTAGGACTTGAACCCATGACCTATGTTTTGACAATAGGAGGACAATAGTATAGTCTACCACTATTCCAAGCACAATTTGATGAATGATTCTATCTTATTTGGTCACCCTATGTTCTTAGATGATATTGCAAAGCTTTTGTATGAGAAGTAGACCGATGTGGTTTGAAAGATTTGGCCACGTTTGACTACAGTATTGGTCAAGTATTTTGGCCAAGGATGAGCTCCTAAATATATGTATTTGTTGATAGCAAGGTTCAGGCAGGAAGAAGAGGAGATTGTATGGTGATATGTGGATCAGGAAGCTAGGCTCCTAGATTTCCTAATTTCTATGCAATTAGATGATGAGGGGTTTATTGCCGGAATAACTCAGTATGCATTGAGCCATATGGGGTTTGGTGCAACGGATGAGTTTCACCTCGAGTTCAAGTGGAAGTTTCTGCCAACATGGAGCATGCAAAGGTAATTATGGCCAAGTTTGATAGAATTTTTGATGACCATGGACCATCATTCCTCCTTCCTCTGTGCATCGAACATCAAGGTGGCTTATGGTGGATCTGCCTTGAAAAAACCTCTTCCTCTCCCATCTTATCCTCCTTCTCCATAAGTCTATATATCTCCTATCCCAAGTGTTGTTCCTCACTTCTTAATCTTGAGAAGAATGTTGACGAGTTTTACATTGAACTCATGGATTTGAAAAGTAAGGTTATAGTTGCTCAACCTAATAAGTCCAAGGTGGTTTGTCATGGCTGCAACCAAAACGGGCATTATTGCTCAGGGTGTCTGAATCCTCCTCTGGTGTAAGTTTTTGATAGATCTAATGCTAAGGTGAAAGGGTCAGATTTTGAAGAGATAATGCCTATTAAGGATCCTTCATCTAGAAATGCCTCTAGAAGAAGAAACATGACAATAAATTTGGTTCTCCTCCCCCTATGCAATGGGATGCATCTTTCAATTGAATAGAGTAGATTGAAAATGTCTATGGTTTATCAATGCCACACAAGGGTACGGTTTTATATACACTTATCCCCTCACGTGCTCTTTCTCCTCCTTTGGAAAGCATAGATGCAAAAGCATTTAAAGACTTGTTTGATGATGAAAGTGCTAATTAGCTAGAAGTCTTGAAAGCTAATGCTAGTGATTGTGATGAGCTTGAGATTGATAGTGATACTTTCCATTCTCCAATTGATGCCTTAAGTCTCACGGCTCAAGAGGAATTTGCCATGTGAAGCTGAAAGTCTTCTACCTAAGGCATTAATAGTATCTGTGTAAGATGCCATGCACGGCATTGAAGAAGAATGCAACAATTAACTATGGGTGCCAAATGTAAAGAGCTAAGAGAACTTCCCTTGGTCACGTATAATTTTTGGAGAGAAAGCGTGCCAACCCTCCGAGCATGAAAGATATGGTATATGTTGAATGCAAAGTGCCATTTGATTATATCTGATAATAATATCTACTGTCCTTAGCTTTGTAATATTCAAATTCAAAAATGACATTACATTTATTTTGTAGATACAATGATACGTGAACTTCGAATTGTTGATAGGACTTGGACTACGAGGACATAAATAAAATGAAGAGATCAATCGCTGAGAAAAACAATATTATGAATAAAAGCATTCATAAATTTGGAAAATGCTAACTAGTTACTCGAAAAACTGATTTGTAATTTTTCGAGTTCTTGGGAAAAAATATTTGAGAAATGAATAGAACAAATTTCTGGATATTGCTTAAATCCAAAGTCATGTATAAAGTAGGAAATATAAGCACAAGGGATTCTCCATCAAGTACAACCACATGTCGGCATCTGAAAGTTCCACCTTATTCTATAATGCTACTAGTGGCCAAGAGGGGGGTTGAGAGCGGGCTGCTGCATATGAGAGCGAGCTAATTTAGAGGGGAGCTAATATAGACCGTGAATCTTGAGGGGAAATGGAAGTGGAAGCAAGGGGAGCAGAGCTAGGGCTAGGGCTAGGGCTAGGGCTAGGGCTAGGGTTGGGGTTAGGGGTAAGGGCAAGGACGTGAGTGTAACGATAGGAAGCGATACAGAAGAAGAGGAGGTCAAGGAAAGCAAGGGAAGATAAAAGGAAGTAGTAACAATCCAAGCGACTTTCTTTGGGATTAGCAGAAAGCCACTTGACTGTATGCTGCACCAGAGCTTGTATGAGATCAGCTGTATAGCTACCAATGGCCGATGCCAACCAGAACAATGCCCCCGACATGCTCCTCATCCCTCCCGGTAGTTGCTCGTAGAACATCTCAAATTGTCCTATCGCTGCAAATGTCTCTGCCACCCCCACCCCCACACACTGTGGTAGTAGCCACATTAGCCCCAGCTCCCTCCCCCCCCTCGTCGCCACCTTCTTCCTCTGCCTCTCCACCACCCCCGCCACCCCAAATGTCGCCCCTAGCACTATTATGCCCACCATTATCCTCGCCTCAAAGCCTAGCCCCCTCGGATTCTTCGTTAGCTTCCTCGCTGCGGGCACTAGTAGCATGTCGTATATGGGTATCGCTACGAGAAAGCTCGCCAATGTTATCACCACTAGTGCGCCAGGGGGGACATGGAACTTGTGGATTTTCATGTTTATGAAGTACGCTTGACCCACGGTTAAGTTTCCGATCTGGTTCAGCACTGCATTGAAGAGTATGAAACACGCCCAAATGGGAAGCAGATTCAGCACAGATTTGCATTCTTCGACTTGATGGACTGTACATAGCCGCCAGGGACCGCGAGCTTCTGTGCTGCCTTCTTCTTCCACATCACCGGGTAACACAATGGCGGCCTTGTCCAGGCATCTACAGAAGACATGAGACGAGAAAGGATTCAAGTTATGAAACGTTACTGAAAGACGATTTTATTCGATCAAAGTACACACGTTGCCGTTTCAACCTTGTATCATTATTCAGATCCAGACGCCAATATGCCCTCCATCGTTTCACTAGATTTACAGCGTCATGATTGGTAACTGAGCCTAATTAATTAACTTGCCGGAAGCCACCCAGAGAAGTGCAGACCAACCGATGCATGTGGATGAAACGACCACAGTGCGAGCTGATCAACCAGAACACATCAACGAAGATGGCTTGGAAGTTGGGAACACCCCCCTCCAAGAGCAAGGAGAGTCCAAGCATGGACAGGAAAGGTAAGCGTCGGACAATGACTCGGACTCTCCCACAACCACAAGGAAAGCAGAATCGCTTCGAACTGCTAAAGGTAAGGCTCGCAAAGGCCTGTCGATCGTTCATGTCTATGTACCATTGGCAGAAGGCATGGACCAGGACTCGGAAAATGAGAGCACATGACAGGAGCGGTCGAAGGCCTGCACTAGCCTTCATGTCTTGGAACGTAAGAGGAACTCGTGCCCAGTGGAAGCAAGATGTCATCAAAAAGCTGACGAAGAGAAACAGACCGGACGTCATGGCGCTGCAAGAGCTAAAGTCTGGCTCGAGAAGTTTAGAACGCCTCCGAGCAACAAACTATGCCCTCCTCAGCAACTGCCCGATTAATAGGAAACAGAGACAACCCTCCTAGTGAACGAAGCGCTCACAGTAGGTGCCATCATGAAGACCCGTTAGGAGAATTTATAGCAGCAGAAGTTTCATACCAAGATGCAAGTTTCAGTGTGGACTCGGTGTATGCACCGGACACAACGACACAAAATATGGACCTCTGGGATAGACTAAGGCAGGTAACAGATGATAAGAATGCAGGAGACTGGAATAACACAGTGAATGTGCACGATAGATCCCATGAGGGATCAGAAATGCCCTACCAGGAGCGAGTAGCATGGAGACTCTTTGAGTCAAGCTGCGAGCTGGTAGAATGGACCGATTTCGACGGGATGGAAGATCTAAAGTGCTTCACTTGGCACAACGGACATTCGGACACAACTTAGAGGGCAGCCCGCCTAGACAGAGTGTACTTTAGCAGAATGGGAATGTGGATTAGGCCCATCATACAGGGAAGGATATTGAGGGAAGAGATTGGCTCAGATGACTCCCCTTTGATAGTCTATTTTGATTTGCAAGGAATGCGACAAGAAAGGAAGGGACCTTTACCCTTCAAGCTAAATACGTCTATGATAGGATAGCACAGGCTTGGACCAGAGAAGGAAGCAAGGCGATCACACCGGATAAGAAATGGCGAAACTGTATAAACACGGTAACAGTCTATGCTAAAGATTATGGAAGACAAAGAGCGAGAAACAGAAGGGTCCCGGAAAGGCTGGCAATAGGGGCCAGAGTGGCCTTGTGGACGGCACTCCAAGGAAATCCTTAAGACAGCATCCTAACAACTTTGCTAACAGTTCCTGAGACGTCAGGAACATGAAAAACTCAAGGGAGGACAGTGGGAGATTGATCACAGGAGATAGGCAAATCGACTAGTGGAGACCATTGACAATGCTTAACACTATCTACAAGATTATAGACAAAGTGTGTGCAAATAGGATAAAGTTCTTGCGTAGCACGCTGCTACATCCCCGATAATATGGGTTCATTACCGGACGAAATATTAAGGATGTAGTTTTAAACACGCTACTGGCCATAGATTATGCCTTGACACAAAGAGGGAAATATATCATGTTGAACATGGACCTAGAGAAAGCATACGACAGGATAAGTTGGGATTTCATTCTTTGTACGATGGAGAGCTTGGGCTTTGGTAGCAGATTTTGCAACATGACCAGAGTGCTCATGGCAAATAAAAGAGCAACGGTCTCCCTCAATGGCTACCACCACCAGAGCTTCACTCTACAAAGATCGGTGAGGCAGGGATGCCCACTAGCTCCTCTCCTATTCACGATTGTGACAGAACCCCTTCTATGCCAAATTGATCATCAGCTAAACAAAGGCTACATCAATTAAGGTTGTATGACGATGCAGTATTCTACACACAGTTTTTCGCAGACGACAACACAAGTATAGTGGAAGGAACGTGAGGGAATATATGTTGACAAATTTCTTGGGATCTTCAATGAGTTTACTGCACTTTCAGGATTAAAAGTCAACGAAGCAAAAACGGAGGCACTATGGCTGGATCAGTGTTCACAGAAAACATTTTTCTCAATAAATCATAAAACTTGGGGTTTCAAATTTTGAAGGTTTTTCTTGAGAATTTGCCGACCTTTTACCTAAAATATAACTAAATTACCTAAAATTTTGCAGATTTTATAAAATTGAGAAAATAATTTTTACATTTGAAAATGAAAATGTTACAGGTTCATTGTATATAGTTTGCAGGTTTTCTGTGAACACTGGGTTGGATGTGGGGATGAAACCCGAATGGACGCAGAGCGTAAGGGCTAATTGGATCCCAACTGGACAACTGATCCGATATCCGGGATGCCCTATCGGAGTGCCGACTTCACTCAGGAGCAAATTGGATTGGGGGCAGTTAGGCAATTCAACGGATTACAGCCAAAGTCGAGAAGTGGAGCGGAAAGCCAATTTCTTTAACAGGGAAAATCACGGTTGCTAAACACATGCTCGAGTCTCTTCTAGTGTATGTACTATCCCTACTTCCGTTCTCGAATGCCTGTCTCAAGAAAGTCGACAAAAAATTCATACTTTATTTGGGAGGGGAGATGGCACGCCTTCAATGCAGACTTGCTATTCACTCCTAAACAAGGAGGAGGAATAGGACTGATTACGATGAAATTCAAGAACGAGGCCCTATGCTTTAAAAGCTTGCACCAACTTGGAAGCAGTCAGCCTTGGGCAATCATAGCCCGTAAGCTTATCACCAAGAATGCCCCGAAAGGCATAGGAGACCCGTGGCAAGATGTCCTAATGATGGAGGCTCATATCAGATACCCCAATCAGAAATTCTCAGTAAATTAGTATGTATCTAGAAGGAGAAGATTCAAGGGAGCAATTGGTGCGGCCTCATAAACTTATATGGCAACGCTTCCTTTTTTTTTGTGAAAAAGCTCCAATTATATTAAATTGGAAGAAAAGAAAAAGATTATAGCACTGCCCCGAAGCAAAGTCAACAACCCCAACATGCTGGGGGGATTCCTATTCAAAAGGGAGGTGCAACTGTCTCTCATCTAAAGAGGATTTTGCTAGCACAGTCTACAACAAACTTATAGGAAGATCACTGTGGTTAACAAAGGACCTTAGCACATGGATGGGGCTAGCATGGGTTTAGGATGGGAATCTTTTTGTCATCATTACTCCCATCCTAGACCAAGTGGTCTAGGATGGATTTAGAATGGGAGTAGCCACTTTTCCTCCCATCCTAGACCATGTCCTCTAGACCCTGGCAACCAGAATGGGTTCCCCTTTTTTAGGGATTCAAAAACATGCAAGGATGACATGTATCCTTGTCCCCAAGTGGTCCCCACCTCCTAAACACATGAAATGATGCCATGTGTCCTCTTCCTCCTAAACCCATCTCTAGTTCTTTTATTGTTAGCACATGGTGGGATGGGAATAGGATAGAAATATGCATGGGACCACTTGGGACCACCTTTTCCCATTCTCATCCTATTTCTTCCCATGTGCTAAGCCCCAAAGTGGGCCTTCGAGCAGGGACCGGAGGTAATAAAGACCCACCCAAGAATGGGGGCTCGACTCTACCAAAAGGGTCTGAGGACCTTCAGGCAAGTTTGGGATCCGGGAGGAGGCAAATGGAGGACGCCTCAACAGGTGGCAGAGCTATTTGATCTCAGTAGACCAGAGATATAACTAATAAGCGAAGTACTAGGCAGAGTGAAGTAGAACTGGCCCACAGGCCACATATACAAAGAGGCGATGGACTTCAAGAGATTTCTATGGAAAAACGAAAAGCCGCTCACCAAGTTGGCGCTAAACGATTTTAGGAACGAACAGAGCCCAACAGGGATTCTAATTGCCAAGAGGCAATGGAAATTCTTCGCCCCCATGGACAGACTCGTGGTATGGCGACACAGACTCTCCAAAGTATGGAAAGCAACCCCCTCTTTTAGGCTCAACTTCCTGATGTGGAGAGTAATGGTAGGCAAGATGCCATTGAAATCAAGGATTGCAAAATGGAACTGCAAAGTCTGTCCCTTTTGTGCTTTGTGCAAAGGTTTTAGAGAAACCCATATGCATCTATTCTGGGAATGCCCAGTGACTAAGGAACTATGGATGGAATCAAGCTAAAGTGGAAGATGGCCCTTCTTGGGGCAAGAACGGGCAAAACGATCTCACCTACAGAATGATTCAAGTCCTCAAAGCATTAACACTGTAGATTTTGTGGCAATTCAGGAACGACGCAACATTTCAAAGGATCCCAACAGGGAAGATTCCAAACTCGAGGAGATAAGGAAAGCAGTAAAATTTGTTGGAGATAGGGATGAAGCATGTGGAGCACTGAGCGGCATGTGGCGCTAGAAAAGCCTTTTGAAGGCGCCTTTTCTTTATGTAATCCTTTTATTTTATTTACATCAATAAATATCGTTTTCCCTCGGGGAAAAAAAAAAACCTTGCCGAAAGAATACTGACTCATCTAGATTGACAATAACTACCTGAGTTGAGCGGTGTGCCGTAGCCTTGCTTCCCGGCCTTTCTTATTAGGAATTTCGTAAAGCTTGCTCGGATCGGAAGGCAACTGCCAATTTTTCTTCCGAAACGCCGCGACGAGAACTTGTATTATGCTGGCATAGGAGTTTCCGTCAATGGGAACGTACCTGTAGAGACCTGTGCCAGTGACGAATAGAAGAATGGAAACAACCATGGCGATGGCCAGAACCAGGAATCCGAGTCCCCAGCTTATGACAGATTGAATGAACACAATCAAGGTAAGTCCGACCAGGAGAGAGAAGCAACTAAAAAAGTAAAACCAATTGAAGAATTTCTGTCGTGTCTGAGCTCCTTTTGGCGTTGTGGCATCGAACTGGTCTGCACCAAAGGTGTATGTGCAGGATCGTAGCCCACCTGATCCTATGGCAATAAAGCAGAAGGCTATTGTAAGAAACGCAAGCTGGGCGGAGCTTGCTTGTGGACATTTGTCTATTCCTGCAGCTGTAGTTGGAGTGCATTGAGAAGCGTGGAGATTCTTGGAGTAAGCCGCGGTGGAAAGAAGGAAGAGACCCTGCATCAATCGAGTCAATCCAAGTTTAGGTCTTAATGGAGCCCGCAGCATCCAAAACCAGTTCTCAGATCACGAACGGCTCCATGCTCCGAGAAACGCAGAAGGTTTTGATTCTAACTCCGCACACGTTACAATATAACTTGGAGGATTCGATCATCTTACAACTAATCGATGTAGAAGAAATTTTAAAGCACCAGATCGTCACTTCATCCATCCATGTGGCTGAAAAGCGTAGTGGGATTTGAACAGCAGATCACGAACTTATTCTGAGGGATTTCAAAGACTTAAAGACGGGGTAGATTGTCACCACCAAAGTGAAGAATGAAGAACCAAGGATTGTGCGATAGCGTCCGAGGTAGGAGTCCGCTAGGTACGCGCCCACCAGAGGCGTGAAGCTGCAGGTACCTGAGACTGCGTTGACGATGTAACTTGCCCTCACGTAGTTCATGTTGTACTTCGAATACAAAAAAGGGACCATATTCCACAGAACGCTCATGGATCCCATTCTCTCGCAAATTTCGTTACCTGCAATCGCTCACGATCAACAACAAATTTTCAAAGAATTATAAAAAGGGTGCAACCGAGATTACAGCATTAATTCAGGGAGCAACGAGGTTTGATTCGTGCAGATGGAAGGTTTGGACGCGTACCTATTAGGAAGGGCATAGCTTTCCATCCACCTCTTGAATTCGTAGAGCTCAATTCAGCCCCTATAGTCTTCCCGTTTCTCCACGACGACGTCGCGCCAACTGAGGGATACAACGCAACGGAACCATCGCTCTGCGATACTTCTGGACCGGTAGGCTCAGATAACTGCACCATTTTGTAAAAAGGGTGATGGTACAGGAGTCGATTCCGTCCGCCTCTGTATACTTAAGCTTCCACCCTTGCTGAACACAGGAAGCAGTATTTTACTTCAAGGACGAGCTCCACATAATGTGATAAAATACGAGTTTTTAAATATATATATATATTTTTTGTATTGAAATTCGAGTTTTTAAATATTCTGTAGCTCTCGGAACTTCCGTGTCAGACCATCCTGAATGTGAAACTGTACAAGCAGAGTACGGATTGCATCTACTGGAGGCCGGGTCGAGACTATGGTTATAAAGGTTCGCGTAAGTGCTCTATCAGACTATGTTACTACAAGCAAAAGAATGATTGTAATGAATTATGCAAACTTTCGTGTACTGGAGGCTAGACAAAAGAGCTAGGTGTCATCTGGTGTAAGATAAGGCTCAGGATAGATCGACGCGGGGTGGCCTTGTCGTATTTGACATGGACCCAGGTCCCCGCGTCAAACGAGCCCTTCCTCCCGGCAGCCTAGCCCAGCCCACTGCCGGTGACGGAAACCACCACCCGAGGCCGCTATGCTTGCCCCCTCCTGCTTTTTGCAGAACCTTCAACCGAGCAGTGCTTAAATTTGCTCGGCAGATTGAGCTTCATTAGAATTTTGGGCTTATATGACTCCCAAGAATTTCACCATCTCAGCATTCATGAAGCTCAAGCATATCTCCAAGACTTCAACATATAATGTACATACATATAGTTAGTAGTTAGAATTTATCTGCTATACTACTAATATGTATGCCAAATAATGTGAGTCTCCCTGCTCTAGAATCTCGAGGGCCTGGCATTAGTCTCGGAGTCTGTGCAATTGTCATCTTCAGCTTAAAATGGGATTTGTCCGGAGTGTCATCTTCATTTTGAAGCTTAAATTTTGTTCAAAGACTTCACGGAATTTTTAATGAAGCCTAGAGGTGTCCACGAGCCTCCTCTGCACGAGCCTCCTCTGCAGAGACGTTGTTACAGCCCGCACGATTCAGAAAACGAAACAAATTAAAGGCGGTAGCGAAGCAGAAACCGACAGGGAATTCACAGGAAGTGGAAATCGATCGAAAAGGCAAAATGAAGAGAGGATCGAGGCCAAATTAAGTTCCGAGCGTCTGGAATGATTGCAGAGATGAAAGCGAAGGGGCGATGGGCAAAGGAGGGAGCAACCCACTGTCCAGGATTGTCGTCGAGATCATCGTGGTCCGCCATAGCCAAAGCTTCCAAAGCTCACAAACACAATACCACCTTTCGTCGACCCACAGCACCTACCAGCGAGGAATAAGGTTGATGGACCCCAGGAGGCTGCGTGATTCATGCTGTTGATGTTCCGACTTCTGACTCCGGCGGTTGATAATGGACGTGGGGTTGACGCGCAGTCCTGTATTATCAGAACACTAAGAATCACATGGGCGACGATCAAAAGGAACCAAACATCTTGCTCGTCAATCGGTGACGAACGTACTTTGATGTACAAATGACAGCCTTAAAGTGCCTCTTTACTTGGCCAGCACTAGGAGGTTTTTTCAAATTCTGAAATCCTGTGCTTCCACATGGCACAATATACACCCTTAGATTTTTTAAATTCTGAAAGCCCAAAAGCTTTGAAAGCTTTTGAAAAGCTGCGTAAAAAGCCCCTCCATGGCAGCTACAGCCTCCCCTCAAATTCCCTCCTCAACCTCCAACCCTGCTGCCCTTGCCTCCCTTCTTTGTACTCCCCCCTTCTTCATATTCCGAATCTTTTGTGTGCTTTTCTGATGCTTGTATGGACTGAGTTCGTATCTGGGAGCACCGCCTCCCTAGAACGTATCCTTGTTAGAAGCGATTGCCTCCTGTTGCGGCAGACCAAAGAAATTTGGAACTAATCAAAATAGCCCAATGGAGATCGTAGGCATGAGAACATACCCATGGTTTTGTTGGAAGCACTAAATTTTCTGCGGCATCATTTACCGTGCTCTTACATGTTGAAGGGGAATGCGTTCGCAAATCTAGCAATGCCTATTTGTCAAAATTCTAAAGATACTGGGCCAAACTAGCGATGTGGCGCCTTTCTTCACCAAAATTAACTTGTCCTGATGCAGATCCGAGTGGAAGTAGGAATGCAGGTGACGTATCTGGCTCTTTGGAGGTACGTGGATGACCAGTATGACTTTAGCGATATAATATTTCCAGAATGATTATTCTACATGTCGAATCCTTGTTTATGAAAACATTGTGGTGCTCAATTTACAACAGAGGCGGCAGAAAGGCATCAGCGACGTGGAAAGTGTCCTAAATCGATCCTTCAAGAATGAGAACGATATGTACGGTCATTTCAATTCTGAAATGTTTATGCACCGTCTGTTGCTCTGGTCCGTATTAATGTGCTACACCTCCAACACTGGAGGTGACTATTCGAAACGGGGGGATGGCACGTTCCCCTATGATATATAATTTTTGGAGAGACATGTGCCGGCTCTCCACCATACATTACGTATGGTTTTTTTTTTTTAACACCTCATCTTGAGCATGCACACTTCTTCGCACATTTTGTTTCCGCAAGGGAATATTACATTTGCTTGGTTCGACCAACATACTAATCATGTCTGCAACACTTCTGTTTTCGAGATGTTTGCAGCCTCCAAACGAGAGAGATTGAAAGAGGGGGAAAAAGAGATTGAAAGAGGGGAAAAAGAAGAGGGAAAAAGAAGAGAAGGAAGAGGAGAAAAGAGGGAAAGAAGAGGGAAGAGAGGGGAAGAGAGGGGTAGAGAGGGTTTCTACACCCATCATTGCAGCTAGCTGCAGGCCAATGCAAATAACAAAAATAACAAAAGGAAAAAAGACGAAGCACTTTCTTACTTGGAATAGTCCCGCTCGGTGTTTTGTGGACTGGCCCAACAAAAGAGAGGAAACATACCATTTTTCAAATAACTAGTTAGAGGAAGGAGGAGTTTAAAGAAGCAACTTCTCAAAGAGATTGGATTGAGGAGACAAGGAGAAAGAGAAGGAAGAGAAATACACACTAGAAGAGGTGAGTCTTCTTTCATTCACAAAATCTCGTTTTTTGTCTTCAATCCTTTGAAATCAAGCATGAAAACTAGCACATAGCCTTAGCAATACAAGGAGAAACATGCTTCAACACTCACAAAACGAAATCTCACAAAAAACGAACCTACATTGTTCAAAGAGGCTCACCTTCTTGAAAAACTTCTTTTCACATAAGCAAAGAGGGAGAAGGGTGGAGAGGGAGCACAAGTGTTAGGAGAGGGGTGAGTAGTGGTCAGGAGTGGAGAATAGAGTGGGAGGTCATTAGATATAGGTGGGAGGACATCTGCACTTATAAAATCACAACATAAGTTGGAAGGAAATATATTAACAGTTATAAAATAGCATCTATGAGCTTCTTTTTTAACTTTAAACATAAAGTGTCCTGAAGCGTTACTATATAGCAACGTTTTGACTTGTTCCGTCGCTATATAGCGACGATTTGCTCTGTTTCATCTCTATATAGTGACGTTTTTAAATAAAAGTATCACTATATAGCGACTAACCAGCGTCGCTATATAGCGACGATGTGGGTTAAAACCCAAACCTCGCAATGCGGCACTTTCTTTAGCAATCTCTGGAACAACAAAATAGATACATAGCAAAATTGACAGGGCAGTCGAAGTACAACAAGAATGCATGCCCACTGTCAAAGCATGGCTGCAAGAAATGAAGGATGAGTTTTTTATTCAAGTTGACAAAATGGACGCTGACCAAAGAGAATTACAGATTGAGAATACACTCCTGAAAGACCGCATCTATGCACTTGAAAATGTTGAAGTATAGCTTAGAGAAATGGCAGCAGATGTAGACGGTGTGTTTATGACAACAACAAATATTACTGAAATCAAGAATCAGCTCAGCAAAACTTTACAGGAAGCATGGGCCAATCTTCAAGATTTTTGCAATTGCTACACACCCATATCAAGCATTTGCTTCAGCTGCTTATGCATATGAGGCTAGAGTGAAAGCAGGAACTCAAAGACAAATGCCATTTGAGAAGAAAGTTTCCATACTAGGAGAAGAACCTGCTAACACCTCAGAAACTCCTACAATGCATGCAAAAGAGGTTAATCAGTATGCCCAGGTAGAAACAAAAATTCCTGCATTATTTGCAAATGCTGATGCTATGCATTAGGGGAGAATTGGGGTCTCCAAAGGGCCCCCAATTAGTGTTTCCTAATTTCAAGGGATTAGTGAGGTATTTGAGGTGTACCAATGGGAGTGCTCCTTTTTGTGGGGCAATTCCATGTTGAGGTGGAGGGTAGGGCAGACCTGCAAAGAATCCCTATTGGCTACTCCTCTTACACCGAGGACCACTCAAACCATCCCCCCCCCCTCAACCCATGCTTGACCCTTCTCCGATATGCACCTCCCCCAAACAAACCTACAAGTCATTCAAGAGGCGGTGGGCCCTTTTGGGAAAAATTTTCCCCTCTCTCAGCTTGTTACAGGCCTGCCCCCTCCTCTTCTCTGGTCCCAGCTCCATCCTCCCTCCATTTTTCAAATGTGGGAATGCATTTGGCATCTTCTCTAGCCCCTCCTGCTCTGGTCCACTATGTTTTTCCCTCTCCAGCACCTCCTGTAGCAGCTGCTCATTCTCTCTCCACTCCTAGCTACAACACCTCTACAATAGCAGTTGCTCATCCCCCTCTGCTCTTTCTTCCTCCATTCCTAGCTATAGTACCTCCTGTAGTTGTTGCTCATCCCCCTCTGCTCTTTCTCCCTCCATTCTAGCTACAACACCTCTTGGAGCAGCTGCTCATCCCCCTCTACTCTTTCTCCCTCCATTCCTAGCTACAACACCTCTTGGAGCTTCTCTCAAGCTTCAGTTGCACCCTCTATACCTTCTTCCTCTCTCTCCCTCTATCGGAGCTACTCTCTCCCTCCAAGTTGCACTTTCTAGTCCACTATTGCTGTTGTGACCTCCATAAAAGCATGGTGAGGAGACCATACATGTACTCTGTGACCCACAGGATCTAAAAATGCACTGGGTGAATGGGTGCCTTGCATCTATAGCTTGAATGATTGGAAGGGCCGCATCATGAAGTTCAAGCTTGGGAAGAAAGGATTGCTTACAAAGGTGCAACACATCTACATGGGGAAGGACATGTGCCTTCCTCTGTCAAGCAATCAATCGACAATACCATCGCATTGTATGTCTGCATTTTGTGTAAGATTTTGAAGTGTAATGACTCAGCTTGAAATCGTATTTTGAAATAGAACCAGTGTAATGAGTCAGTTTGAAATTGTATTTTGAAATAGCACTTGTGCATAGCAGATGTATTTTGAGGAGTGGGAACCAGTCGAGTGCTTCTTAGGTAAGTTTACTAAGAGCTTGTCTCTCAATGTTGAATCTGCCAGCAAAGTATGGGTGGTCGGATACAAAAGTGTCGGTCTTTATGAGGTTAGCTCCAGCATTGATTTTAATATCTCATTATTTGGATATTGTTTGTTTTGAGAATCATCATAGTTTCTAATTATTGGAAGCCTATGTATGTTTGAATTGCGATATGCTACTCCAGAATATGTTGCATGCACCAAATACCATGTCCTTATTAAGAGATGCAGTGAAGAAGATGCTGACAACGGTGGGTATGGATTATGATACCATCCATGCTTGCTGTAATGATTGTATTCTCTTTCATCATGAGCATGGAGATTTGGCTAGTTGTCCGAAGTGTGGGGAGCAACGATATGGAGATGACTTGCAGGGTGAGCAGATCCTAGTAAAGATCTTGAGACACTTTCCCATCATTGCGAGAATATAGCACATCTTCCAATGCAAATCCATAGTAGAGTTGATGACTGGGCATGCTACACATCGGTCCACTAATGACACATTGAAGATTCCTGCAGACTGTGTAGCATGGAAGCACATAGAGAATCAGTGGCCGAACTTTGTGAGGGAGCCATGCAACTTACATCTTGGGCTCGCCATGGAAGGCGTGAACCCTATCGAGTTACGCTCGACATGGCCTATAGTCTTGGTGAATTACAATATCCCACCATGGCTAACAATAAAGAAGGGACACTTCATGCTTGCACTGCTTGTGCCAAGGAAGTACAAGGCCAAAAATATGGATGTGTACATGGCACCTTTGATAGAGGAGTTACAGATCTTATGGAGAGGAGTGCAAGTCTTTGATATCTCTAGAGCTCCTAGACATATCAATGACATCTTGGTTAGGGGAATCTTGATGTGGACCATGCATGACTACCCAGGATATGGAGAGTGCATAGGTACATGGTTTTTTCTTTACATGTATAATATATGATACTTTTTTGACTGAGAGTCTCTTTCTAGCACGTCTTATACTAACACATTCATGGATTCTTGCAGGACTTGCAATAAGTGGGTATTATGATTCTCTTGTTTGTGGAAGGGTTTGGGTGCTCTTGCATGACACTCCAAACACATGAGGAAAATGGTTTATGAAGGTCATGCTTGCTCGACGATACCTTCTGCTAGACCATCTCGCCCGTGGAGGCCGGCTTGATCCACTACCACCATATTTGAAGACAAGTGACTAGATTCAGGCTTGGAGGACAAATGGAGAGGAGCCTCCTCCTGGTATGAAGAGGCTATCCATCTTTCACGAGCTTCCTTATTGGGGTCAATTACAAATCAATCATCTCTTGGATCCCATGCATATCTTCAAGAATGTGGGGGCTACTATTTGAGCACACTTGGTTGGTGACAAAGGCTCGAGAGAAGTACAAGAAGACTTGCGTGCTATGAATAAGATGCCTCATTTGTGGCCCCAAGTGCGTGTTCATAAAGTTGTCCTCCTGAAAGCAACATGGATCCTATCCAAGAGAGAGGAGGCATTAGTCAAGGCAAACATTGCCTCTTTTCAAACACCGACAGGATACATGCGTTGCTTGAAAGGAGAATTTTCAAAGGACAATAATCTTAGTGGGCTCAAGTCCCATGATTGGCAAAAGGTTTCACAGGTATTCTAATTAAGGTGTAGGATTAGTGTACCGATAATCATGATACGCTAGTGTAATTATGATTATGTTATATTATTGACATGACTTCTTTGTTGCTTGGATAGTTCATCCTCCCAATTACAATGAAAGGGTGCTTACAAGAAGATGTTAGAAATGCTATATTGAAGATCACTGGTATTGTGAGGTATGCTTACTATCAACTCACAATGATTGCATTTTCTTCAAGTTAAGTTGAATAATATGTAGAGTAATTATGAATATCTTACATGGGCACATGAAATAGGTGGATACCTCAAAAAGAGATCTCCATATCGAGCATCGAGAAGGCTAGGGTGGAATCCATCGAAGCCGTATGCTTGCTTGAGAAGCACTTTCCCTTGAAAACTCAAGTGCACTTGCTTGTGCACATAGGTGATGAGGTGGCCATTGCAGGTATTGTTCATAGTCGATGGATGTTTTTTCTTGAGTAGTTTATGAAAAATTTAAAGAGATTTGTAAGGCAGAGAGCAAGACCAGAAGCAAGCATGGAAGAGGGATGGCAGACTTATGCAAGAGTCATTAGTTTATATCACGGAGTTTCTTGCATCCATGGATCTCGATATGCCGCAGGCTTGGCATAACAAGGATGATGATCTCATCATTGTTGGTGAGGTTCCCCAAGGAAAAGTGATTGAAAGAAAGATGAGCGAAGAGAAAATAGAGAAATTCAATAACTTTTTTATCCTCAATAGCAAGGAGATGCAGAAGTGGATTGAGAGATATGAAGCAGCCAAAGAAAAAAGAATAAATGCAAGGATGAGATTCAGAGTTAGAGCACAACCATATTCATGGGATCCTATACTTCTCCCCACTCACATGTCACTTGATTGGCTACAACTGGCTCTACGTAAAGCCTAACATGATGGAAAGACAATAAATGAGTGTGAGTGAGAGTTATCATCTGGATGTATGATGCATGTAAGTTTCTTACCTCTTGACAGAAATAAGTAATTATTTGTGGCAATATACGTGATGAAATAGATGCATCCTCATTGTTTTAACAATGCTCTTTCGCAATGCAAAAAGTACAATGCATTATGGTCATATGGACAACGGAACGCATCGATTCAAAGAGAGTCACATATGATTGTGGAGTCATGGCTAACTTTACACAAGATAGCCGAAAAGTGCTTCGGATACCAATCTTCTCTCCTCACAGTTGGATTATTGTGGGACCATACATGAAATCCATGAAATTGATTTTAGACAATTTAGAATTTTCATTCTTGATGTAAAATGGTTTAGAACTATTTACAATGGACCCCATGCAGTGATAGTGAGGAAAGACAGTAGTGGTTTCTTTGCAATAGACTCCACCAAACTTTGGACCGATGAAAGTGATACTTTTGTTCTTCCCGAGCATTGTGACTAGGTACATACTAATTATGATTTAATTAATTGAAAATTAATTGGTACATGTGCTTAAGCATAAATTCATATAATTAATGGCATTTGACACCCATCTTCAATATAGGTGGTTTTTCATCCGGATCATTCTGATCCAAGATGGTGGTATCTGATCCAAGTTGCAACATGAAGTAAGAAAATTTTTGAAGATAGAGATGTAGATATGGAGATGCCACTACCAATGCCAGATCCAATTGATCCAGATAGATCTAGTGAAGAAGATGAAGATCACAATATGAGCCAAGAGGAATATGTGCATAATGACATCATATGGGAGGAAGATGGAAATCACAATATTGAGGAAGAAGATGACGATCATCAAGAATCACCCAACTTTATTGAAGATGTGCATAATGACATCATACGGGAGGAAGATGGAGATCACTATATTGAGGAAGAAGGTGACAAGATCAAGTCTTAGGTGAATGTACAATGCCATAGTATGATGATAATATAGGAGATCAACTCCATATAGAGTTGGAGATAGACTTGTTTGGTGCACTGGACTTGCTCAGGATGAAGCCATTGATGTAAATGCTCTTCATTGATTTTTTTCATCTTGGACATGAATATATGAGCTTCAAACTTGATGGACATGCTCTTGTACTTTTATTCTTTCAAAGGATCAAACATGTATCAAAAGAAAAAAAAAATGTCATTGGGAAAAACTCTCTTTAAAGGTCGGTATGGGTAAAAACACTCTCTATAAAACATTGCTATAGGAAAGTGTCTCAGAGTTGTTATATAATGACCTTTTACAAGTCTAGTAAACGTCACTATATACCCACCATTTACAAGTTTGGTAAACGTTGCTATATACCAACATTTTATAAAATTTGCTATATACCAATGTTTTACAAAGGTAGCTATATACCAACCTTTTTAAACCCACCTTTTGTACTCATAATTAGCACACCTTGTGCACTAAACGTAGGTGCTTAACCATCAAAATAAGGCCCATAAGTAGTAGTGTATGCATTTTTGTCAAAACTGCTTCCATGGTGGCTCGCTCCTTTGGATTAGTCTTACATAGCGAGTTCCTGCAATCTACCAAGATTTTGTTGTAATGTGTCCCATCACTATGTTGTCACACTGAGAGCTCCTACAACATCTATGAAAAAGTTTGCAATTTCTGTATAAATAACCAACCAACAGCAAAACAATCTAACTCCCATTCCCATGCACCCCTAGAATTTGGACATGTATTTGTACTGGCCACACAATTCTGGCACAAACCATGGAAATGCCTTTGGAGAGCATGAGCCGGGTCTTGCAGATACTTGCTTTCAATGTAACTTAGAAGATTATTTCCTAATCAATAATCCCTACTCACATCTTGCAAAGTCCAACATGTAGTTGGTTTCTTGTAGACTGGTGTGAGCATATCTATGCTCATTATGAGATTGGCACCACCGCCATTCTCCACTGGTGGCATTCTCCACAGAGATTGACACAGGTTTCTCAATGCCATTTCTTAGGGCCTAATAAGAGATTGGCACCACTGTCATTCTCCACTTGTACAGATGTTTACCCTACTATTCTAGGAGGGGTATTCCAATGATCATAGGAGAGTGGTGTCTGATTCCAATCCACATGTGAGTTTGATGATCTCAGTGTCACTATGTAGTTGCCAGCATGAGATTGGCATCACTACCATTCTCCGCTAGTGGTAGTCTAGACAAACTGACCTATAGATTGACATTCCACTAATTTTATTGGCTGCAGTAGGATAATGGCAAAAGTGACAATGCACATGTGAGTTTAGGATTCCTTGTGCATGTTTTCAGGTCATGGTATGAGATTGGCACCACTGCCATTCTCCATTGGTGGCATTCTCCACAGAGATTGACACAATTCCATATGATCTCTACACAGCGGAGACAGTGATCACTACATAGAAGAATGCACATGTGAGTTTAGGCTTCTCAATGCCATTTCTTAGGGCCTAATAAGAGATTGGCACCACTGCCATTCTCCACTTGTACAAATGTTTACCCTACTATTCTAGGAGGGGTATTTCAGTGATCATACGAGAGTGGTGTCCGATTCCAATCCACATGTGAGTCTGATGATCTCAGTGTCATTATGTAGGTGCCACCATGAGTTTGGCATCACCTCGGCATCACTGCCATTGTCCACTAGTGGTAGTCTAGACAAACTAAACCTATAGATTGACATTCCAAGGCCTAATAAGAGATTGACACAATTCCATATGATCTCTACACAGCGGAGACAGTGATCACTACATAGAAGAATGCACATGTGAGTTTAGGCATCTCAATGCCATTTCTTAGGGCCAGCATGAGTTTGGCATCACTGCCATTCTCCGCTAGTGAATATCTAGACAAAATAAACCTATAGATTGACATTCCACTAATTTTATTGGCCGGAGTAGGATAATGGCAAAAGTGCCAATGCACATGTGAGTTTAGGATTCCTTGTGCATGTTTTCAGGTCATGGTATGAGATTGGCACCGCTGCCATTCTCCACTGGTGGCATTCTCCACAGAGATTGACACAATTCTATATGATCTCTACACAACAGAGACAGTGATCACTACATAGAAGAATGCACATTACCACTAGCGAAGAATGGCAATGGGATAATGGCAAAAGTGCCAATGCACATGTGAGTTTAGGATTCCTTGTGCCAATGCACATGTGAGATTAGGCTTCCCAATGCCATTTCTTAGGGCCTAATAAGATATTGGCACCACTGCCATTCTCCACTTGTACAAATGTTTACCCTACTATTCTAAGTTTAGGCTTCACAATGCCATTGTCTAGGGCCCAATAAGATATTGGCACCACTGCCATTCTCCGCTTGTACAAATGTTTACCCTAATATTCTGAGAGGGGTATTCCAAGGATCATAGGATAATGGTGCCCGATTCCAATCCACATGTGAGTTTGAGGATCTCAGTGTCATGTAGTTATCTGCATGAGATTGGCATCACTTCCATTCTCCACTCGCAGTCTAGATAAACTAAACTTGTATATTGACATTCCACAAATTTTATTGGTTGTAGTAGTATAATTGCAAAAGTGCCAATGCACATGTGAGTTTAGGATTCCTTGTGCCATTTTTAAGGTCTTGGTATGCTACCATTCTCCACTGGTGGCATTCTCCATAGAGATTGACACAATTCCATATGATATCTACACAGCAGAGACAATGATCACTACATAGAAGAATGCACATGTGAGTTTGATAGTCTCAATGTCATTATGTATTTGCCAGCATGAGATTGGCATCATTGCCATTCTCCACTAGTGGTAATCTAGACAAACTAAACTGGTAGGTTGACATTCCACTATATTTATTGGCTGTAGTGTGAGTTTGATGATCTCAGTGTCATCATGTAGTTGCAAGCATGAGATTGGCACCACGGCCATTCTCCGCTAGTAGTAGTCTAGACAGACTCCACTTGTAGAAGAATGCACATGTGAGTCTGATGATCTCAGAGATTGACATAATTCCATATGATCTCTACACAGCGGAGACAGTAATCACTACATAGAAGAATGCACATGTGAGATTGGCACCACTGCCATTCTCCGCTAGTACTAGTCTAGACAGACTCCACTTGTAGAAGAATCCACATGTGAGTTTGATGATCTCAGAGATTGACACAATTCCATATGATCTCTAGATAGCGGAGACAGTGATCACTACATAGAAGAATGCACATGTGAGTTTAGGATTCCTTGTGCATGTTTTCAGGTCATGGTATGAGATTGGCACCACTGCCATACTCTACTGGTGGCATTCTCCACAGAGATTGACACAATTCCATATGATCTCTGCATAGCGGAGACAATGATCACTACATAAAAGAATGCACATGTGAGTTTAGGCTTCTCAATGCCATTTCTTAGGGCCTAATAAGAGATTGGCACCACTACCATTCTCCACTTGTACAAATGTTCACCCTACTATTCTAGGAGGGGTATTCCAGTGATCATAGGACAGTGGTGTCCTATTCCATTCCACATGTGAGTTTCATGATCTCAGAGATTGACACAATTCCATATAATCTCTACACAGTGGAGACAGTGATCACTCCATAGAAGAATGCACATGTGAGTTTAGGATTCCTTGTGCATGTTTTCAGGTCATGGTATAAGATTGGCACCACTGCCATTCTCCACTGGTGGCATTCTCCACAGATATTGACACAATTCCATATGATCTCTGCACATGTGAGTTTAGGCTTCTCAATGCCATTTCTTAGGGCCTAATAAGAGATTGGCACCACTGCCATTCTCCACTTGTACAAATGTTTAGCCTACTATTCTAGGAGGGGTATTCCAGTGATCATAGGAGAGTGGTGTCCTATTCCATTCCACATGTGAGTTTGATGATCTCAGTGGCATCATGTAGTTGCAAGCATGAGATAGGCACCACTGCCATTCTCCGCTAGTAGTAGTCTAGACAGACTGAACCTATAGATTGACATTCCACTAATTTTATTGGCTGTAGTAGGATAATGGCAAAAGTGCCAATGCACATGTGAGTTTAGGATTCCTTGTTCATGTTTTCAGGTCATGGTATGAGATTGGCACCACTGCCATTCTCAACTAGTGCCATTCTCCAAAGAGATTGACACAATTCCATATGATCTCTACACAGTGGAGACAGTGATGACTACATAGAAGAATGCACATGTGATTTTAGGCTTCTCAATGCCATTTCTTAGGCCCTAATAAGAGATTGGCACCACTGCCATTCTCCACTTGCACAAATGTTTACCCTACTATTCTAGGAGGGGTATTCCAATCATCATAGGAGAGTGGTGTCCGATTCCAACCCACATGTGAGTCTGATGATCTTAGTGTCATTATGTAGGTGCCACCATGAGTTTGGCATCACTGCCATTTTCCACTAGTGGTTGTCTAGACAAACTAAACCTATCGATTGACATTCCACTACATAGAAGAATGCACATTACCACTAGTGGAGAATGGCAGTAGGATAATGGCAAAAGTGCCAATGCACATGTGAGATTGGCACCACTGCCATTCTCCACTGGTGGCATTCTCCACATAGATTGACACAATTCCATGTGATCTCTGCGCATGTGAATTTAGGCTTCTCAATGCCATTTCTTAGGGCCTAATAAGAGACTGGCATCACTTCCATTCTCCACTTGCACAAATGTTTACCCTACTATTCTAGGAGGGGTATTCCAGTGATCATAGGAGACTGGTGTCCTATTCCATTCCACATGTGAGTTTGATGATCTCAGTGTCATAGTGCAGTTGCAAGCATGAGATTGGCATCACTGCCATTCTCCGCTAGTGGTAATTTAGACAAACTGAACCTATAGATGGACATTCCACTACATTGAAGGATGCACATTACCACTAGTGGAGAATGGCAGTAGGATAATGGCAAAAGTGCCAATGCACATGTGAGTTTAGGATTCCTTGTGCATGTTTTCAGGTCATGGTATGAGATTGGCACCACTGCCATTCTCCACTGGTGGCATTCTCCATAGAGATTGGCACAAATCCATATGATCTCCACACAGCGGAGAGAGGGATCACTACATAGAAGAATGCACATTACCACTAGCGGAGAATGGCAGTAGGATAATGGCAAAAGTACCAATGCACATGTGAGTTTAGGATTCCTTGTGCATGTTTTCAGGTCATGGTATGAGATTAGCACCACTGCCATTCTCCACTAGTGGCATTCTCCACAGAGATTGGCACAATTCCATGTGATCTCTGCACATGTGAGTTTAGGCTTCTCAATGACATTTCTTAGGGCCTAATAAGAGACTGGCACCACTGCCATTCTCCACTTGTACAAATGTTTACCCTACTATTCTAGGAGGGGTATTCCAGTGATCATAGGAGAGTGGTGTCCTATTCCATTCCACATGTGAGTTTGATGATCTCAGTGTCATAGTGTAGTTGCAAGCATGAGATTGGCATCACTACCATTCTCCGCTAGTGGTAATCTAGACAAACTGAACCTATAGATTGACATTCCACTACATTGAAGGATGCACATTACCACTAGCAGAGAATGGCAGTAGGATAATGGCAAAAGTGCCAATGCACATGTGAGTTTAGGATTCCTTGTGCATGTTTTCAAGTCATGGTATGAGATTGGCACCACTGCCATTCTCCACTAGTGGTATTCTCCACAGAGATTGGCACAAATCCAAATGATCTCTACACAGCGGAGAGAGTGATCACTACATAGAAGAATGCACATTAACACTAGCGGAGAATGGCAGTAGGATAATGGCAAAAGTGCCAATGCACATGTGAGTTTAGGATTCCTTGTGCATGTTTTCAGGTCATGGTATGAGATTGGCACCCCTGCCATTCTCCACTGGTGGAATTCTCCACAGAGATTGGCACAATTCCATATGATCTCTGCACATGTGAGTTTAGGCTTCTCAATGACATTTCTTAGGGCCTAATAAGAGATTGGCACCACTGCCATTCTTCACTTGTACAAAAGTTTACCCTACTATACTAGGAGGGGTATTCCAGTGATCATAGGAGAGTGGTGTTCGATTCCAATCCACATGTGAGTTTGATGATCTCAGAGATTGACACAATTCCATATGATCTCTACACAGTGGAGACAGTGATCACTACATAAAAGAATGCACATGTGAGTTTAGGATTCCTTGTGCATGTTTTCACATCATGGTATGAGATTGGCACCAGTACCATTCTCCACTATTGGCATTCTCCAGAGAGATTAACTCAATTCCATATGATCTCTACACAACGGAGACAGTGACCACTACAGCAGGAAGAGCACTGGTGCCACTCTCACGGACTTCTTATGAGGTCTTGGAAAATGGCACTGGTGCCATTCTCCATTTAAAATTAGAAATTCAATCTCTAAATTTGCCATTCAATCATGAAAATCAAAATTGAGATTGAAGTTTAACTTGAAATCAAAATTTGAAAACTAGAATTTAGGTTTTGAAATACAATTTCAAAAGAATAATTTCAATTTGAAATACAAATTGAAATTAAAATTATCAATATGAATTTGAATTTAAATTTAATATTGGAGAGAATGGCATAAGTGCCACTCTATATATCCAAAATTCAAAAGGGCACAATGGCGGGAAGTCCTATATTGCAAAATTTGAATTATTTAGTAGTTTCAAATCAAGACCTTTTCTCTCATTTCAATTGATGCCTTTCCCTCATTCACTTTCTATTCATTCCAAAGCGGATTGGAGAGGAGTCTCAGAGTCTGAGAGTTTTACTCACCACAGCTTGCACAGAGAGTCTTGAGGCAAGAAGGCTGAACTCCACCGGAGCTACGAAGTTGATGGAGCTAGAAGGAAACAACACAATTGATGCTCAATCAGTTCGGTAGCTTCCTCTTTAATTCACAGATTTTTTGCTTTCTTATACCCGTGACGGACTCTTACTGCTCGATGCATTTGATCCTAGACTCTTATGAAGCACTGATTTTCTATTGTTTAAGGAACGAAGTGCTCCCTTGTATTCACCATAGCCAATTCCTATATCTTATTAAGCTTTCCATAGTTAAATTCGCCATAGCCAACTCCCTGCCATAGCCACTCCTATCTTAGAGTCTATGCACAGACTCTTGTGAGAGCCTTGAGAACATGGCAGTCTTGAGAAGAGCAAAGCGTACATTAATTCCTATTACGAAAGCTTACGAAAGTTTTGAAAGCTTTCGTTAATCATCTCAGAAAGCTTAAATTTTGAAAGCTTACGAAAATTTTGAAAGTTTTGAAAGCGTATGTTCAGATCTTTGGAAGTGTGAATCCCTTCATTCTTTGGAAAAGCGAATCCTTCATGCTTCCATCTTTTGGAAAAGCGAATCCTTCATGCCTTTTTGGAAGTGTGAATCCCTTCAATCCTTGGAAAAGCAAAGAGAATGAATAAAAGCGAGCAGCGAATCCTTCATGCTTCGTTGGAAGAGCGAATCCCTTCAATCTTTGGAAAAGCAAAGAGTAGAGAGGCGAGCTTGAGTAGATGAGCGATAGGCAGGATGAATTAAAGCGAGCGGCGAAGCATGAACGAAGCAAGAGCGAATCCCTTCAATCTTTGGAAAAGCAAAGAGTAGAGAGGCGAGTTTGAGTAGATGAGTGATAGGCGGTGAGCTTGAGTATGAATTAAAGCTAGAGGCAAGCAGCGAGTCGATGAAACGAAGGCATGCGATGACATGAAAAGCGAGCTGTGAGTAGATGAAACGAAAAGCGAGGGCGAGTAGATGAAACGAAGGCATGCGAGCGGCGAGCAGCAAAAGGCAAGCTAAAGTTAGGAACTCGAAAAAGCAAAGGGAGGAAAGTGGTGACGAAAGTACAAGATGAGATAACGATGGGATCGAAAGCAGCACGGCATGCGAGGCAACTAGGGTTTTTCAATTTTTTACCTTCATTAGCTTAAAACCTTTTGCATTTCGTTAAAAACAAATTTAACACGTTTAATATATCCTACCTATGCACTTTTTTTTAATGTAACGAAGTTAGAGATGTGTCATTGAGCTTCAAGTATACACTTGGGCTCCATAAACCACACAAGGCTCTAGAAGCCTCTTGTAATAGGCTTTACAAGAACTATAGTTTTTTCAAGAGCATAAGAATGTACTTCAATAACTACTTAGCTTGAAATAAGTTCTCATTGGAGTTTAGAATGCAAGCTTCAAGAGAAACACATAAAAATATAGTCAATGTTGTCTAGACGTACTCATAGTGATGTAGAAGTCGTAGACTTTGTGCAAATTCACAAACCTCTGCCTCTCTTTCTCTCTCATAGAAGGGAATTCCACACACAAATCCTATCAAACATAAATTTCAAACAACAAGAAAATGAGTTCCTAGGGGGCTCCTACAATCAAGCTCTAGAGTCTCAAATATAAATGGGAACTATACTACTCAAAGCAATGGTGAAGATGGGCAATGTTGTAGAGGGAGGGCTTTTGAGCATAACAAAACCAAGGGCTTACAAGAGAGAGACACTATACTATAGGGGGGAGAAGAACACCATGGGCTGATATAAAGATAGGGGTGAGAGAGAGGCATTCCAATGGAATGGATAGGGTTGAGTCTCTGCTTCCATTCAGCTACTTCGACTTATGTCATGGCTTTGTTTCCTTCATCTCTATTGTCTTCTACAATTCTGTCACCTTTGTAGTCGATGCATCTCGTCTTTGCTCACCACTTTGTGCACTATGTCTATAACCACTTAGGTGCTTGTATGAATACACGGCATCAAACATCGGTTTGTTAAGTGGCTTGAGAGCCTAAGAACATGACAGTGGCACCCTTTGTAACACTTCAAAAACCCTTTTCCCATCTTGAAAATGTTTCAGTGGCAAGCTCTTGATGAGTGAAGTTGATTGTTTCATTTTCTAATGCCATTACCTACTTTGTTTACTCCCACTGTATATTTCATGAAAGAGTGAATTCAATTGCAAATCAATTATTTTTCATCTACTCCTATATTAACTTCATAACTAAAAGTTAGGAATACTCAACATTAAAAATGGAGAATACATAATTAATAAAATACAAATATAGTAACCACACAAAAAACATATAGAATATATATATTATCATATTTAAATATAATCAAATATATCAATGAAATTGGTGTATATTTCATCAAAGAGTGAATTCAATTGCAAATCAATTATTGGGACGAGTTTCATTAATAGATGGTGCCCATCAGCAAGACAAGAATGACTAGATTATAGTTGTCCATTCCCCATTGCCCATTGCCCAATCTCCCCTCCCCCCCCGCCACCCCCCCTTCCCCATTCGGAGAATGGCACTAGTGCCATTCTCCATTTTCCAATGGGAGAATGGCACTAGTGCCATTCTCCATTTTCCTATTACAAAGCCAAAAAATTAGGACATTCCATTGGGACATTCCATTGGGAGAATGGCACTAGTGCCATTCTCCATTTTCCAATGGGAGAATGGCACTAGTGCCATTCTCCATTTTCCTATTCCTAGTGCCATTCTCCATTTTCCGATTACAATGGAGAATGGCACTAAACCTATAGATTGACATTCCAATAATTCCAATGGTGGAATGGCATTGGTGCCCTTCTACCTTTGTGAAGCCAAAATTTTGAATTAGGACATTCCATTGGGAGAATGGCACTAGTGCCAGTCTCCATTTTCCTATTACAAAGCCAGAAAATTAGGACATTCCATTGGGACATTCCATTGGGAGAATGGCACTAGTGCCATTCTCCATTTTCCAATGGGAGAATGGCACTAGTGCCATTCTCCATTTTCCTATTCCTAGTGCCATTCTCCATTTTCCTATTACAAAGCCAAAATGTTAGGACATTCCATTGGGAGAATGGCACTAGTGCCATTCTCCATTTTCCTATTCCTAGTGCCATTCTCCATTTTCATATTACAATGGAGAATGGCACTAAACCTATAGATTGACATTCCACTAATTCCAATGGGAGAATGGCATTGGTGCCCTTCTACCTTTGTGAAGCCAAAATTTTGAATTAGAACATTCCATTGGGAGAATGGCACTAGTGCCATTCTCCATTTTCCAATGGGAGAATGGCACTAGTGCCAGTCTCCATTTTCCTATTACAAAGCCAAAAAATTAGGACATTCCATTGGGACATTCCATTGGGAGAATTGCACTAGTGCCATTCGCCATTTTCCAATGGGAGAATGGCACTAGTGCCATTCTCCATTTTCCTATTCCTAGTGCCATTCTCCATTTTCCTATTACAAAGCCAAAATGTTAGGACATTCCATTGGGACATTCCATTGGGAGAATGGCACTAGTGCCATTCTCCATTTTCCTATTCTCCCGTGCCATTCTCCCATTGCCAAATTCACATGGAGAACAAGGACAACTTTGTTGGTCTTATGAAATTCTTTGGTTGTAGTTTGTTCATAATCAATTTCCTATCATCGTAATGAGAGGGGATGGCTACTATCAGATGCATGGATCAGGTCATGACAATGGTGAAAATAATTCATGCTTTAGAAAAAGTTTTATCAAATTGCTAAAATTTTAAGGGAAATAATTCATGCTTTCATGAAAATTTTGTATAGACTCATTCATGCTTTATAAATATTTGCACCAATGCAATTCTTCCCCTCTAGAAGGACATGTTTGATGGTCTTATGAAATTCTTTGGTTGTAATTTGTTCATAATTAATTCTCCATAATCGTAATGACAGGGGATGGCTATCAGAAGCGGGGAGAAGGTCATGATGATGGTGGGGAATGAAGTGGTTGGAATTGGTGGAGTGTGTGCAATAGATCCGGAGGCCTACTATAGTGGTGTGAAGATTGGGACAGAAAATGTATCGGTGATAGTGGAGAAGTCTATCAATAGTGAAATGCTCTTGCCATTTCCCACTATGGATGCAGTGCTTGTTGGTGAGGCAATTTGGAGCATTGTCAAGTGGCCTAAGGGCTCTCTAAGACATGTTGGTAATTCTTTAGATGATGCAGGAACTGAAGAAGTTGCACCAAGTGAGCTTGAGTGACCTTATGTTGAGGCAATGCCAGTTTCTTCATTGGAAACTGACAATTTCATTCGTGAATCTTGGAAAGAGAAAAAGGTTGTCTTATGGGATGAGAGCAAAACAAAGACCGTGGGGGAAGGTGTGATCTTATATGTTTTCCCAGGAGACTCTATAAACTTTGACCTATTGGGTAACGATTGCATTGGTGTGGGTATTGAAAAGAAAGAACAAATTAGAGGAAGTGACTCAGGGTCTTCTATGCAAGATGTCAGCTCTCTCAGCCTAGTAAAGTGGCCCATCAAGCAGATTACCTTACTTGAAGGAAGCCCATTGCAACAGTATGTGCCCATGGACCACGTTGTTGGTATAAATGAGTTGGTCAATGATAAAATGTTGAAAAGGGACGATCCAACATCAAAGAAAAGAAGGTACACTTTCATTAACAGGGTGCCTAAACAAAGAGAGCCTCCAACAGCAATGTACAAAATGTCACTAGATTCAGTGCAGCAGCAGGTTTCTTCCATCGATTGTTGTGGGAGTAGGTGTTGCCAACATGCAGAGTGAGATCTCTTAATGAATCTAAGGAAGAACTTTTGGGGCAGCTCCTTGGAGTCTCGTACAAACTTTATATACGATGTGTTGTCAACGGCTTGGCATCATGACTACACAGGGAGGATATGCTACAACTTCAGGATAAACGGTCGGGATGTCTGTTGTAGAGCATGGTTTGAGATGCATGGAATTCCAAGGACATCATTTTATCGATACAGGGAGCAATTTGAGAGTGGTGTGCAGCGATATGTGCATGGCAATTCAGGGATTGTGAGGAGGAGCAGGGAGCACATAGGTATGGGAAGGGCTCTCATTCAACACTTTGTGGATAATAGCACAGAGCATATGCCTCACAAGAGTAGAACCATGCAGGATGGTTCTAGAGAGACACAGCAAGTGATACCTGAAGTGTATAAGAAGATAGACGTCCTATGTGAAGTCAACACTTCACTTAATCAACGTGGTTATCAGAGCCTATCCACATCCACATTTGGCAGGATTTGGAAATTAGACTTAAAAAATGTAGCCCTTGCTAAGACGAGTGAATTCTCTAAATGTAGCTTATGCAGCCAGATCAAGGCTCAATTGGCAGCCACAAAAAGTCAAGATGAGCACAATTCGCTGATGGAAGAGAGAAAGATGCATATGATACAGCAACAAAGTTGTAGGAACTTATACTATGCATGGTGTAGGTACTCCGAGATGGATCCAAAAGAGTATGTATGCATAATCCATGATAAGATGTACCAAAAAAAGACAGCAATTCCAAGACTTCGGGTGAGGTCCAAGGACACTGATTTTGCATGGCAATTACATGTTTCACTCATTGGAATGATTACCCATGGGCATGGAAACGGTCATTATGGACACTTCACCCTCAATGGTTTGTGGCCATCTGATCCCAACCTGACGATTGGATCACTCTCAATTTGTTTGCGAAACCTCGAGAGGATGGATATGCATGACCTTGGAGACCTTGCTACCAATGGGATTCCTAGAAGCAATGCTCGCCTTTTGAATGCTCTATGTTCAAGAAACGCTTTGGACTCCCATTACAGTTCTAAAGGTGCACATGTTTCCACAAGTGGAGCTAGCTTGTCTGAAAATGTAGATGTCATGATCACAAATGCAAATCTAGAAACCGTATCGAAAAGTGACGCGAAGTCTGTCATGGAGGCCATCACAACTTCCATTGCAAGGGCTATAGACACATGTGTGACTTTTTTTCCATCAAATACAAGAGAAAACCCACCCTCTTTAGAGGGGAGTGTTGCTATTGAGCCACCATTCCAAAGGTTGCCAGAGAACTTGCTACTCCAACTAGATAATTGTGGGTCTGAGAACAAAAATAGATACTTGTTTGCATACCTTTCTCTTCTTGTAGCAAGGGGCATTTTCAAGACAGTTCAATTGGGCTTCTTGATGGTAGGGCACACACATGAGGACATTGATGCAATGTTCAGCAGGTTTTTTGAGAGCTTGCGGGTGGGACAAACATTCACTTTCCCGCATCTGATGGATACATTCAAAAAATGTACATCATCTTCACCGGCACCATTTGTTCTTACACGGGTTCCTAACTTCAAGGATTATGTAGATGGCTACCTATGTGATGGGCAAGAAATGCTAGTTGGACATGCAAAGCCATTACAATTTCGATTTTACATGCAAGGTGACATACCAATGATGCAGTACAAGGTGCATCCAAAATCACCGAATTGGATGCCCATTGAAGGGGGAATCGAGCTATGGAAGAAAGATAGTGAGGGTCGATCATTGTTGCCAACAGGTTGTCCGGATATACTACCAATGGCTGCATTTGTGAGAGATCACTTGCAAGTAATATCAGGGATAAAGGATTACATTAAGTTTTGGGAGAAATGTGCACTTTGAGTGGAAAGAATGCATCCTATGAGTCCTACATTAGGCCAGTGATAGACTATTGGAAAACCATGATCGGTGAGCTCGAACAGGAAAACATCTCAGAGATAGGAGTGTACAGAGAGTTTTGGCCAAGAACACAATCTCCTGATGAGGAGGATGATATAGATGCTTGCATTAATGATTTCCAAGGCTATGAGGAATGGAATGATCACTATTGTGGGCCTCTAAAAGGTAAGCCGAGGGAAGAGTTTAGACCAATGGTGGATGTTAAGCAAGGTGACTTCGTCTTGGTGAGGCCATCAGATCCTATATACCCCATATGGCTTGGGGTTACCATATCAAGTGCCGAGATGGATGCTGCTTCTCCTAATCTCAAGAAATTATTAATTCACTATTGGGCACCATCAATTAAGAGAAAGGGGCTCAGTGTTGCAGATGCCTATGTTGATTGCTGGAACAAGCATTGGGCAGAGAATAGAGTTGGATCCACAGGTATGGGAGTGTATTGATGCAATTGTCTGGTCATGGACATCAAAATCCATAAATAGAGCCAAGAAGATCAAGATTCCACAGAGCGTATGTATCAAAGCACAAGAGAGCTTGCTTGGTATCAGAGCATAGAAAATGGAGTCGATTTTCTCCCTCTTAATCTCCCAAACTTCCATTGTAAGGTGTGTTCTCATGTGATGTTTCTCAATTGTTGTTATCTTGTCAATGGGTATTTGCATATTATTAATATGACAATTTTCAGAAGCTAACCTTCACCAACAACTGCTTTGTTTCTAGTGGAACTCACTATGCATGGTGTTTGTTAACACCACCAATTGGTGTTTATTAACACCTCAAGTAAAATATACATGTTGTCCCTAGACGGTGTTTATGAACACCACCAAATACATAATTTTCAAACTCTGCCACAAATGCTTTGTTCCGGTTTTTATACGCAATGAACTGTTTCACAACCAATGAAGTTTTTCATAATCATTGGAATTCCAAATATTAGCTTATTCAATATTGGTAAAATTCCCACAATCAATGGAAATTTTCCCAAATTTAATAAAGCCTTTCCCAATTTTAATGAAATCCACCCAATTTCGAAATTCCCAAAATGCAATTTTTGTCCCACTTTATCTAATACTATGTTAAGGCCAAAAATATGGATGTGTACATGGCACCTTTGATAGAGGAGTTACAAATCTTATGGAGAGGCCGAGTGAGGGTCTTTAATATTTCCAGAGCTCCTAGACATACCAATGACATTTTGGTCAGGGGAATCTTGATGTGGACCATGCATGACTACCTAGGATATGGAGAGTTCCCAGGTACGTGGTCGTGTCTTTGCATGGATAATATAGGATTATGTTTTTATGACTCTCTTTCACATGCGTGTCTTATACCAACACATTCATGCATACATGCAAGACTTGTTACAAGTGGGTATCATGCTTGTCCTATTTCTGGACCAGGGTTTGAAACCACTTGCATGATACTCAAAACATGTGAGGAAAAATGTTTATGAAGGTCATGCTTGATACCGGACCATCTCGTGCATGGAGGCTCGCTTGATCCACCACCACCATACTTTAAGGCAAGTGACTGGATTCAGGCTTCGAGGGAGAATGGAGAGGAGCCTCCTCATGGTATGAAGAGGCTATCCATTTTTCATGAGCTTCCTTATTAGGGTCAAGTACAAATCAATCATCGCTTGGATCCCATGCATTTTTTGTCCATGTAGCTGTAGTGGTTGCTAGTTGAGTGAGTCGCCATGTGGTTGACGGTGGCTCGTTTGTGGACCCAAGTGTGTGTTTGTAAAGTTGTCCTTCGAAAAGCAACCTAGATCCTCTCCAAGAGAGAGGAGGCAGCACGGTTAAGGTGGACATTGCCTCTTTTCAAACACCAACAGAGTACATGCATTGCGTGAAAGGAGAATTTTCAAAGGATAATAAGCTTAGTGGGATCAAGTCCCATGATTGGCACAAGGTCTTTCATGTATTCTAAGCTATAGGATTAGTGTATCAATAATCGTGACATGTTAGTGTAATTATGATTATGTTATATTATTGACATGACTTCTTTGTTGCTTGGATAGTTCATCGTCCCAATTAGAGCAAAAGGGTGCTTACAAGAAGATGTTAGAAATTCTATATTCAAGATCAGTCGTATTGTGAGGTATGATTACTATCAAATCGCATTGATTGCATTTTCTTCAATTTAAGTTGAATAATCTGTAGATTGATTATGAATATATCTTACAGGGGCATGTGAAATAGGTGGATATCTCAAAAAGAGATCTCCATATTGAGCATTGAGAAGGCTAGGGTGGACTCCATTGAAGCCGTATGCTTTCTTGAGAAGAACTTCCCCTCGAGCGTTATGAAAACTCAAGCGTAGTTGCTTGTGCACATAGTTGATGAGGTGGCCATTGCAGTTACTGTTCATAGTCGGTGGATGTTTTTTCTCAAGAGGTTTATAAAAAATTTGAAGGGATTTGTAAGGCAAAGAGCAAGACTGGACACAAGCATGGTAGAGAAATGGCTTGTGCAAGAGTCATTAGTATATATCATGGAGTTTCTTGCATCCATGGATCCCGATATGCTGCAGGCTTGGCATAACAAGGATGATGATCACATCATTGGCGAGATTCCCCAAGGAAAAGGGATTGAAAGAAATATGAATGAAGAGCAAATGGACAAATTCAATAAGTTTTGTATCCTCAATAGCAAGGAGATACAAAAGTGGATTGAGAGACATGAAGCGGCCAAGGAAGAAAGAATAAATGCAAGGAGGAGATTTAGAGTAATGTACAGGCAATTGCAACCATATCCACGGGATCTCTCCCTTCTCCCCACTCACATGTCACTTGATTCTCTCTATGTAAATCCGAATGCGATGGAGAGACAATAAACGAGCACGAGCGAGAGTTATCATTTTGGATGTATGATGCATGTAAGTTGCTAAACCTCTTGACGTAATTAAGTAATTATTTATGGCGATACACGCTATAAAATAGATGCATCCTCATTGTTTTAATGATACTCTTTTGCAGTAAAAAAAGTACAGTGCATTACAGTCATATGGGTGACATTTTTGTGTGGAACGCATCGATTCAAAGAAAGTCACATATGATTGTGGAGTCATGGCGAACTTCACACAACATAGTGGAGCAAGTGCTTCATATACCAATCTTCTCTCCTTGCGAAATCTATAAAATTGATTTCAGATGATTTAGTATTTTCATTCTTGATGTAAAATGGTTTAGAACTATTTACAACGGTCCCCATGCGACAGTGAGGAAAGACAGTAGTGGTTTCTTTGCAATAGACTCCACAAAACTTTGGACTGATGAAAGTGATACTTTTGTTCTTCCGGAGCATTGTGAGCAAGTGCATACTAATGATTTAATTAATCGAAGCTTTCATTTTTAAAGATCCGTTGGTACATTTACTTAAGCATAATTTCATATATAGAAATTGATGGCATTTGGCACCCATCTTCAATATAGGTGGTTTTTCATCCGGATCATTCTGATCCAAGATGGTGGTATGTGATCCAAGTTGCACCACGAAGTAAGCAAATTTTTTAAGATAGAGATGGAGATGCCATTACCAAGGATCCAATTGATCCAGATGGATCTAGCAAAGAAGATGAAGATCACAATATGAGCTAAGAGAAAGATGCACATAATGACATCGTATGGGAGGAAGATGGAGATCACGATATTGAGGAAGAAGATGATGATCATCAAGAATCATCTGAATTTATTGAAGAAGATGATCAAGTCTTAGGTGAATGTACGATGCCAGAGTACGATGATGATATAGGAGATCAACTCAGTATAGAGTTGTACATAGACTTATTTGGGGCGCTAAACTTGGCTCAGGAAGCTGTTGATGTAAATACTCTTCATTGATTTTTTTCATTTCAAACTTGGACATGAATATATGAGCTTCAAACTTGATGTACATGCTCTTGTACTTTTATTCTTTCAAAGGATCAAACATGTATGAAAAGAAAAAAAATTTGTCATTGGGAAAAACTATTTTTAAAGGTCAGTATGGAAAAAAACACTCTTTGTAAAACGTTGCTATAGGAAACTGTCTTAGAGTCACTATATAACAACCTTATACAAGTTTGGCAAGTGTTGCTATATAGCGACACTTTTCTAAACCCGCTTTACTTACCAACAATTAGCATCCCGCATGCGCTAAACATCGGTGCTTAATCATCAAAATAAGGCCCATGTGTAGTAGTGTACGTATTGGATGGGATCCCCAATGTCAATACATACTAGCTTGAGGCACATGCAAAGTATAGTGCCCATTGGATATGCTTTGGTCGATCAAGCATTAAGCACCATTTTTTCCTCAGTGTCATGCCACTACTATACACGGATCCTATTGCGACCTCTCCTATCAAATCACGACTACAGGGGAGAGATAATAGAAGATAGAAAGGACAAAGCAGTGATGGCCACCATGAGGTGGTTGATGAGCCACCACTTCAAGAGCGGTATTGCTACAGATTGGCAGTATCAAGATGACCAAAAAAAGCAGGCGGTCATCGATGAATTAAAAGAAAAATACCCTAACCTGCCAAATTGGGAGTTCAATGAGAATTACATGCGAGAGCGCATGGGTTTAGTCTTGAAGCATCGTAGATCAACCTTGCATACTTCCATCACAAAGGGGAGGGCTAAACCTAGCTAGGTAGACAAAGTTGAGTGGAAGTTCTTCAAGAAGCAAAATAGGTACCATCCCAAAACGTTCGAGGGCCAGAGGAGGGCTGCAAGGAGATGGTTGGATGCCGTGGGTACTTCACACTTTGGTGCAAGTGGACGGTTGGCATTTGAGGCAACCGTGGTAAGTCTACTTCTTCTCATTTAATGTATTCTCCTATTTATTTTACCACATATTACATACACTTTATCTAACTCTCGTAAATTGGGTCCACAGCAAGCTGCGATGGGTCGTCTTCCTACAAATGTAGAGACGCGACGCGCATTTTGCATAGAAACAAAGCCGTGGTTTATTGAGCAGGAGGCAATTGGAGCGACGGTCGATTGGGCTAAGGTGGCTACTCGCATAGTATAAGTCTACTCCTACTTGTAATCTCACTTTTTAAATTGTTTTATTCTTTAAGTTTCAATCTAATTTTTAATTAATATGGTTTCACTCTTAGAGTCAAAGCTCGAGCATCCCATCACTGGAGGCGAGCGATCATGAGGGCCAGGGTTTAGGCATAGCTCACGAGGGTTAGGGAGCAGGCGCAACTCACGAGGGCCAAGGATCTCAGGCCTACAAGACGAGGACGAGGAGGACGATGATGATTCAAATGAGTAGTAGTAGTAGTTTGCATATACTTCGCCATGTATATCATTTTGTATATCGGCTCATTTGAGCGATTTTGTATCTCCCTTTTCGAAAGGGTAATTTGGTAACAAACAATAGTGTATATCTTCAACATGTATATGCTTTTGTTGCTTGATCATTTCATTTGAGCGATTTTGTATCACCCTTTTTTGCAAGGAAAATTTTGTAATAAAAAACTTTTTTTTGTAATTACAAAAACAAACATTAGTGGGGAAAAACAGGGCTTGATATGGCCCTGTTTAGCCCTACTAATGCTTTTTTTTTCTCTTTGTTAATCGTCGCTATATAGCGACTTTACCAGTGTCACAATATAGCGACGTTACCAGTGTCGCTATATAGCGACATTTATTAGCATCACTATATAGCGATGCTTATATAGTGACCGTTTTTTTTAATGCTTATAACGAAGTTAATAACGACCTTTGCGCTCTTTTTTTTTTAAAAAATAGTGTAAAAAATGTCGGTATTTTCATCGGAAAAGGGCCTATGCCTTGTAGTGTGCACACCCATTTAAAAAAATGCTACCAGGTATGTTATTCGAATAAGTACTTATCGGATGGGTGGGACACTTTCCACAGGCCTCAATAACACCTACCTTTAGGTGCATGCAAAGTATCCTATCCATCGGATATGCTTTGCATGTTTGATCATGCATTATACACCGTTTCCCCCCTAGTGTTATGTACAACTGTAAAAAAACACGCTCCTAGGTGTGTTATCCGAAGAAGTACTTATCGGATGGGTGCACCATTTTGCACATCATGGAATCCCACTCATGTTGAGATGCATGCAAAGTATGATACCCATCAGATATGGTTTGCATGGTCGATCATGCATTAAACACAGGGTTTTTCCTTGAGTTTAATGCACATCCATCAAAAAACACGCTCCTAGGTGTGTTATCCGAACAACTACTTATCAGATGGGTGCTCCACATTGCATTCACATCAATACCACATATTTTGATGCACATGCAAAGTATTGTGTCCATTGGATATGCTTTGCATAGTCGATCAAGCATTTAACACCATTTTTTGCCTCAATGGCATGCACAACCGTTAAAAAGCACACTCCTCTGTGTTATTCGAAGAAGTACTTATCGGATAGGTGTGCCATGTTTCATGGGACACAATACCACCTACATTGAGGTGCATGCAAAATATGTTTTTCTTCAGATAAGATTTGCATGGTCGATTATGCATTATACACCGTTTTTCATGCCCTAGTGTTATGCACAATCGTTAAAAAACACGCTCCCAAGTGTGTTATCTAAACAAGTACTTATCTGATGGGTGTGCCACTTTGCACACAATGCATAATCACCTATGTTGAGATTTGTGTAAAGTATGGTTCCCATCAGATATGCTTTGGATGGTCGATCACGCATTAAATACCGTTTTTCCTCGAGTGTGATGTACATTCATTCAAAAAACACTCTCCTAGGTGTGTTATCCAAACAACTACTTATTGAATGGATGTGCCACCTTGCACAGGCCTCAATACCACTTACGTTGAGATGCATACAAAGTATATTGTCAATCGGATATGCTTTTCATGGTTGATCACGCATTATACACTGTTTTTTCCCTAGTGTTATGCACAACCATCAAAAAACACCTCCCAGGTAAGTTATCCAAACAAGTACTTATGGGATGAGCACACCACTTTGCATGCAAGTCAATACCACTTAGTTTCAGGCATGTGCAAAGTATTGTGCCCATCGGATACGCTTTGCATGGTCGATCAAGCGTTAAACACACTGGTTTTGCCTCAGAGTGATGTTAGTTTGAAAAAAAAGTATATAGAGATCTTGAATACTAGAAGGAAGGAGTCATGACTAAAAATAATGAAAAAGAGAGGAAAAGGGAGATAGGTATATTTCATGTATATTTAACTTCATTGTTTCTTCCAATGGTAATTTCAACAAAAGTAGTGGCTATCTTCTAAAGAGATCTTGAATAATAGAAGAATGAAGGTGATGAGACTCTTTCACACCTTTTTCTCTCAATTATTCAAAATCAAGGCTCTAGAAGATAGCAACTAGTTTGATGACAATAAGCACACATATCTTCATTTTGATCTTTTTGCCCTTGTTTTAGTCATGGGCCCCTTCTTATTTGAATGAGTGGCCATCTTTTCAATTTCCATCTTTTTTTTTTTGTCATTGTTATACGTGTGCTCTTCTACTTTTACATGCACGCCACATGGTTTTAGTATTTATTTGCGACATTATTAGATGGTTGATGTCATTTTATAATGTAGTTAAAATTATGATCTTTCTACTATGTAGTTTATTTATTTAATGATTAGTAGTATTGTCTCTTTTATTTCTCTTATTGAGTAATAAGTGTTATATTTTCAATGAATATTCAAATGAATAATTTTGATCCGGACTATGGAGCATGCTTCTTTAGGTATTGCATGTCTTATATAATTTGAATTTTGATAATTAAGTGCCCTTTCCCACCTACGGCTAGGTTATGTTAATGAGCTTAACATAAGTTCCAATTTCATTAAGTTACTGATTAGATAACCTTGATAAAGGAATTGCATTCCCATTGGTACCTATTATGTCATGCACTAATTGGCCTTGGCTAAAACTTTGGGGGGATTTTTCATAAGAAATGGTTTACTTCATCAATCCAAAGCATGGCCTTTAATGGAATCTGCTTTCAAGACCTTTCAAACGAGTACCAATGTTCTATAGTCGTGAGTTTATCTTGATCATCAAAATTCCTTATCAAGAACTTGGTTAAAGTGGCATTCTCATTGCTCACCCTTAACTGAACCGAGACTGAACCATTAAATTTATACATTCCAACTTCCTTCTCTTCACACTTTGTGTGTATGTGTGTGTGTGTGTGTGTGTGTGTGTGTTTGGGGGAGGGGTTGAGAAAGGGGGTTAAATTTGCTCATACTTCTAACAAGATTCTAGTTACCTAGACTCTCTAAATGCCAATGAGAATACACCCTTAGGTGACCACTCTACTGAGAGCCTAAACTAGTACTTCCTTACTGGTCCCTTACTGGTCTCGAGGGATGCACTACTAAGAAACCATGTGTATAACATGCATTCACTTGGGGGCATTTCAAAAAACCCATACCTGTACTACTTTTTTCATGACTAAAGTGACCCCTTTTTCTATATAAACTTGCAAGATCCTACCCCCCCCTTCCACCCCCGCCCCTACTCTCTCCCCTCCTCAAAAACAATTAAAAAACCCCTTCTTTTGAGCCCACATGGTAACTCCATGGTAACTTATGGGTTTTTAGGTGAACCCCCTTAGCGTGACTAGTAGATATAATAAATCATTGTGGGGGAAATTTTTCCCCTTTGCAAGCCTTAAAACCTAACCTTCTAGTTGGAAGGGTGATTCAAATTGTCCTTCACAAGAAACAATGGAGTAGGGGAAGTAGAGGAGGAGGCCATGGCAGCCCATGAGCCATTTTCTCAGCCAAAAAGGATGATTTGTCCAACCTTTCTGAGGAGATTGTTTACATGATCACACGAGTGAGATTCGAGGTAGGTCCATTCAATCAAGGTGATTTGGGGGGAAGGTGATTATCATTATGAAGATCTTTAGATAAGATGGTCCAAATTTGGATTTTGCCCACCTAAGAGTTTGATCATTATCATTATCATTTAGATAGACGGCCCAGATTTGGATTCCGCCGAGCAAGTTTTTGATAGGTAGTCCCTCAAATATAAGGCTATGCTTTATTCTATTTTCCCTTTACCTTGCTTTATAAGGCCATGCTTTATTCCATTTATTCCGTGGACGATAATTCTTCGGCGTGCCCATTGCATGTTATAGCTTAAGCAACCCCAATCGTCTGCTGGTATACTCCGATTTCAATGGCTTCAACACTGGTTGACGATGCTGTTATCGATCATCTTAGTGTTAGCGATATCTCTGCTCTCCTTTGCCCCATCGACGGCGACGCTAAACTTCCAAAGCGGTATGTCGTGAACGAGGCCTTCCGTCCCAACATACCTTCTGATGGCCTCGTCCCAAGTTCAGCTTTGCCCGTCATTAACCTCGCCCCAGCGCTGGATCCCAGTGGCACGGATCCGGCACATAATAACGGCCGAAGAGATGTGATAACGGCATTAATCAATGCTAGCAAAGAGTGGGGGTTTTTCCAATTGGTGAACCATGCTGTGCCCCTCGAGCTCCTTGAGAGAATGGCGGCCTTGGGGCACGATTTCTTCGGTCTACCAACTGAGAAGAAGGAGAAGGGGCACGGTTTGTCATTCCTGGATGGCTATGATGGCAGAAGCAGAATGGTAGAAGGAGTTGGGTGCTTGTGGCTTGAAGGCTTCACTCTGAAAGTAGTTCCTGAGTCCAATGTAGAGGAGTTTGCCAACAGAGTATGGCCCGAGGGCAATCCAACATTTTGGTGAGATATAATGCAGCAGTTTTGTTTTTTGTTTGCTGTTTAACTCCTTGGCGAAATCTAAATTCCTACTCTCTGGTTCTCCGTCTCTCTTGCAGTGAGACCCTTTTCAAAGTGGCGCAGGAGCTGGAGTTGCTTAAAAATTCCATTCTGCAGCTTCTGGCAGAGGGGTTGGGACTGGAAGCCGACTTCTTCACTCGGCACTTCAAGGAAGGGGGACAATGTCGTCAAGATGTTCGTGTCAATTTCTATCCCGCTTGTGCTCAGCCGTCTATGGCTCTGGGCACCATGCCCCACACGGATCCAACCATGATGACCATCTTGTACCAGGATACAGGATACGGTCTTCAGATCCTGTCGAAGGATGGAAGCAAGTGGCATCTTGTCGACCATAAGAGAGATGGCCTCATCGTTTTTATTAACGATGTCTTGCAGGTTTGCGTTAGAGTAGTCTCGCTTATGAGAACCATTGGGATATTAATTACTCAACCTTTGTAACCGACTCTCTCATTTTGTATCGTAGGGATGGAGCAACGGCGTCCTCCAGGCTGGGATTCATAGAGTTGTGTTAAATCAGAGAAAGAACCGCCTCTCCTATCTTCTATCCAGTGTTCCTCCTCCTAATCTGTTGATCCAACCTGCAGCCCTGCCAACTGACGGACACTGCGAATATCAACCGCGCTTCAAGCCCTTTTACTTCCAGGATTATGCGGAAGCAATAAAAAAATATGGTCACCTACCTCCTGAGAATGGGCGCAAAGGTATTGATCGCTTTGCAGGGATCTCAGTATAGTTCAGTATAACGTATCTTCAAGGAGATGGGTCTTAGGCGCTACATACACTTGGTTCAATTCAGCCCACGTCCTAGCAATATTTGTTTTATTGACATTTCAAATTATCCACCCGAATTTCAAGTCTTATCGAGCGGTTCAAAGGTGATAGTTTATTATAATCTCCATCATCCTATGTAGTTAGAGGTGATAGTTTATTCTAATCTCCAACAACCTATGTAGTTATGCATTGTCTCTGCAAGTATCTTTTTTCAATAATAATATCTTTACCATCAAAACAGAACAAGATTTTGTAGTTGTCATCATGTTTCTCATGAATGCATTATAAATTTGTCATTTAACTTTTGTGAACTTATAATCATGGATGATTTTTTCATGTTACTTTTGTTAAGAAGTGAAACTTTTAAATTGGCATTGAAAGTTTATTTTCCGTAATAAAAACAAAGTTTTGAAACATTCACCAAGATTCAAAACTTTTATGCCAAAAAAATTAAAAGTTTTACCATGATTTACACATTTTACTTAAAATTTCAAAAGAAAATATGTAGAATCGTACTATGTCTTGTCAATATCGTGAGACGAAAAAAATTATCTTGATAAACTTTTGCCAAGATTTTATATTAATATAAAAGTATAGCTTGGATAAAAACATCCATGATTATAGTTGTCTACTACTATTGCCATCTCATGACCTAAATGCTTGTGTATGCTATTATGACAGATGCTATCATAATACTCTTTGCTAAAGCATTGAAGAAGACTATGTAAAGTTAAGTCTTTGGAAATACAAATAACCATGATAAGTAATAAGATCAAGTTTTTATTAGAGAACAAACCTCATATAACACACTTCTATTTATTTTATTTAGACTTTCTTAATGTATGTAGACACGGTTCTAGAAACCTACATGCAAACATCAAATACAATGTCTATTTTATAATGTATCATCATATACAATATAATAATAAATTCTCAACACAAATAGAAAAATATACCACATGGAAAATGAAAATTCCATACATTGATTGTAATAACGTGATCCAAATCCCAACCTTGTCAAACCTACATTGGCACTTTAATTCCTCACCAAGGTGGATATGAGGGACAATCCCAACAATTATTGACAAAGGTGGATATGAGGTACCATCCCAATGACTCTACCTTGAATTTGCATGCCTACCTGCATAAACCCCTGCCTACCAATTGGCCTATGTACTTTGTCAAAGTGCTCCGCACCATCTTCTCTCATCATAATAAAAAGATCAAGTGACCCAATTATTCTCATGCCGATCATGTATTATATGATGAAGAAGAACAACCTCCCTTGTGGTGCTTTTGGATTGGCCACCATTGAGTTTACCACCATCATTAGGGGAGAATCGGGGTCTCAGAAGGGCCTCATAAGGAATGGATTAAGAAATGGATTAAGCTAAAACCAAGTGAACCCACTATGGTAACCCATGGGCTAAGGGTCCCTTAGAATTTACTCAACTGGCATGGGTACCTTTATTTCGAAATTGATCAACCTTGGCCCTTGGATGGAGGTAAACGGTGGATGAATTAAAGGCCTAGGATGCTCAAATTGGTGGGAGGCACCTTTGGTGGTCTCCAAACTGGCAAAGGTTGACAAAATAGAGGTGTAATAATGGGGGATTGGTCGCCATTTGTTGTGGACTATTAGATCTCTGATAGATCTAATGGTGGAGATCAAAGAATCAAATGAAGGGCCTAGATTGAGGCGCAGTTTGGAGGGACCTGTAGATGAAGCCATTAAGATCAATGGTCGAGATTGAAGCCCATAATGACAATGTGGATTTGAGCGCCTTTCCTGTGCCTTTTCCTTGCATCTCCACCCTTAGATGAGCCTTAGATCTATTTCTAAATGGATGGCTTAAAATGACCCCCCTTCTCTTTTAATCTCATCCATTAGATCCTTGCCATTTTCAAGGGTTTAGATTTGATCCTTCTATCCTTTGATGGTATCCATTGGATCTACACCTTGATCTAATGGCTTGGAGCATTCTACTACAAATTTGATGTATCCTTTGCATTGGATATGAGATCAATGGCTAGGAGTGAAGATCATGGGTCTAAACCATGGTTGAGATGTCTCTCCACCCATAAATGCTCAACATGTCCTTTTGTACACCTCAATGTACAATTGCCCCACACAAAGTATCAATCTCATTGGTACACCTCAAATCCCATTCCAATCCCTTGAAATTAGGAAACACTAATTGGAGGCCCTTTTGAGACCCCAAATCTCCTCTAATGTGCCTTGGAAAGTTTGGCATCCATGTCAAGCCAGCTCCTAGCCACACACCAACCAACAAGAGCAAGGAAAGGGCCACCAAAGAAGAAGATGTGGGAAAGGCTAAAGTAGCAGAAAAATCATGGTACAAAGAAGATTACAAAACATACATGGAAAATAAAAAGGAAAAGGTAGAGCAAGAGCCAACCAACTTGCTTCACACGGAGCATGAGGCTCACAAAGAATAGGAAAAAGGGAAATTAATCTAAGGCCCAAGTAGGAGCAAGCTTCACAACAATGAATAGCAAGAACTACTCGAGTTACATGACAAGGTAGTTCTCAATGCCTATTGCTAGATGGGGGCTTGGATCAAAAAGAGATTTCATCGGTCTTCACCAACCTCTAAAGCATTATGCAACCACCATAGCTTCAACCCACCAGCCCATTGATTGCATAGGAAGCTGTTGCACACTCCACTGCCTAACCCTCTTCATAGTTTGACCACTCCGAATGGGTCCAACGTGCCTCCCTAAGAATGAAACAAGTTAAAAAAACTAAGAGCCTTGATTGTAAGACAATGGTAATAGTCAAACGATAAGGAAGAGGAAGAGGGTATACTCACATGACGTGCCTCCACCCTTCCCCAATCGATGTGGACTCCATCTCTCTCCTTCTCTTTAAACCATGCCTAGGCTCCAATCTTGAAGGCCTTTCTGTACTCCTAGTTGTCTAGAGGCCTTCCAATCACAGATTCTTGTGGATCCAAATTTTATTAGTTAGATATGAATGACAAGACATTTGAATGATTGAACATATTAGAAATTCAGTAGAAGATAAATATGTACTTACCACCCATGCCTTGTTGCCGAGTCTACCATCGCTTCCGAGGTGCAAAGGACCTACAATCTCTAAGTGTATCCTAGCTGACCTCCGCTGAGGCTCAAACGTATCTTGGTTCTCCCTATAAAACTTCTTTTCTCTCTTCCAATCCTTTGAGTCCACCCACCCTGGCTTGTGTTTACCCCCCTTAAGAAAATCCCTTAGTTCATATCTACGAGACGGAGCTCCCCCATGCAAGTAAGCATGGCATTTGTTTCAAACTCAAACCCTTAATTAGGATTTGGAAATTGTCTCTTGAGGGCTTCTATGCAAGCATCTTCCTTGGATTTTTTGTCCTGTTCTTTCCAAGGTCTTAATATATCATTGAGGAAGTGGGTGCTCACCAAGATCCTCATGTGGCTTGTGACCACCTTCCCATCCTCGTACCGTATAACCTCTCAAATGTTGTTCACTCTGTAGAAAAGGATCTCGAGCAACAAAACAAAGTCTGAAGGATTTGCAGTATATGGAGTAGCAAAGCTACAGCGAGGGGTGGAGCGAGCACTTATTGAGCGAGGAGTAATGGAGCGAGTGGCTGCTGGAGCCTATGAGTGGAGAGGGCAAGGGACCTGATTGTGGTACTGCATCTGATGAGGAAGAGGAGACTTGTAGGGATGTGAGTGTGCAGACTCATCTACATCCCGCAAGCCACCATAGTAGCCTGGACCCTTACTACTCTTTTTGGACCTATGATGGGTACTCTCAAGTGATGACCCCTCAAAAGGGGCTAGAGGGGGCAACTATCGAGTAGAAAAAGCCATCGATGTCTCGGATCGACCCCTAAGGGGTGTAGGAGAGGGAATAGCTGAGGTCCTCTGGGATAGGAGAGAGAAGAATCTTGTTGCCTCCGTGTCACTCATGGATGTGACAAACTTGTCAGGACTCCGACAAAGCCATGGGCTACTATAGCAAAGGAGTTGCCTGAGGAGTAGTTGCGCAGGGGTAGGTCCGAGAGGATTGGCCTGTGGGGAGTCCACCCAGGGGTAGTTGTAGAGGTAGGCCCCTCAAGAGTCGGCTCAATGGAAAGAAAGTCCTCTGAGAGTACAGATTATGACGTATCCTCCTACGAGTGGCCCCATGATCATGGGCTCTGTACTGTCCGAATGTGCGACGTGCTGACATGTCTAATTTGGGGAGATTGGACAAGCACAGACACAAACAAGAAAACAAACACAAACACAAGAGCGAGTAGAAGTGGAAATACAATTTACTTAAAATACAATACACTTTACTTAAAAGACAATTTACTACTTAAAACTCAAGTTCAATTTACTAAAACTATGAAAAGATAATTTACTTAAGATCACTTCATCGTATATTATCATATATCTCCATAAGTTACATTACCATATGTATCCAAAAGAGTATTTATATGCCAAATTTGGGTCCAAAAGAGTATTCACGTACAAAATTTATATCCAAAAGAGTTTTCATATACAAAAATTCTGGCAAAAATAGTATTCTTTAAAAAAATTTGTCTCCAAAAGAGACATTATCCAAAAATTCCAAAAGAGAGGAGGAGGTCTACAACTTTGCATTACCATCTGAGGTACTTTCCTCCTCCTCACTGCTAGATGGGTCACTCTTGGGACCTCTGACAAAATATGAAGAGGGGAGAGCAGAAGAATGGAGATGAGGACAGAGGGCACAGCTAGAGAGCACACCACAAATGACAAACTGTACACTAGATTTAGTTGAAAAAATAGAATATATACAAACCCTTTTAGGGTTAGGGCTAGGGGATCTAACCCTTTCCTTTATAGCACTCTATAAGGTTAGTGCTATGCACATATGATCACCTGATGGTGCTATGCACACATGATCACATGATGTTGAGCGTGAACTCTCAACACCTTCCCTCAAGATTAACATCATGAAGTAGGCCTTCCCTCAAGATGATGATTCTGGGGAATCGAAGAAGGACTGAGCATTACATTCCATCACACCCCTTTAATGGGAATGTCCTTCCTCTGCATCAAACCAAGAGCTAGTCGGTGTTTCTCGAATAGCTCTTTATCGAGTGGTTTGGTAAAGATGTCTACAACATTTTCTTTGCTATCACAATGCTACAGTGTGATGTCACCAAGTAACACTCTTTCTGTGATGAAGTGATCTCTGACATCAATGCTTTGTCCTGAAGTGATATATTGGATTCTTGGCCAATGCTTGAGTCGATTGATTATCACAGTATATTGTTGTTGGCTTTGACTCATCAAAGTAATCTGTTTCTAACAATAGTCTTCTGAGCCATATAGCCTCACATGCACCTGTAGTGAGTGCCATATATTCTGCTTCAGTCGAAGATAAAGAAACAGTTGGCTATTTGTTTGACAACCATGATAGCACCTTGACCAAGGAAAAATGCATATCCCTATGTCAATCTCTTGGTCTTATAATCTCCGGCATAGTCACTGTCATAGTATCCATGCAACCATGGATGACTTCCTCTGTATTCTATCCCAAACTATCTTGTACCTCTTATGTATTTCAAGACTCTTTTGGCTGCATTCCAGTGAGACTGTTTTGGATTTGCCATAAACTATGCTAGTGAGCTTACTGCATAACAAATATCTGGCCGTGTGATTGTCAGATATATAAGAGATCCGATGAGTTGCCTGTAGTATTTGTCATTGACTGTAGGCTTTTCTGAATCTTTATAAGTTTGAAACTCTGTTCCATGGGAGTGGCTGCAATCTTGCAATCTCCCATATGAAACTTCTTCAGGAGACTGTCAACATACTTGAGCTGACTCATGAATGTGCTATCTTAATTTCTCCAGAACTCAATTCTAAGGAGACAATAGTGCATAAGTCCAAGATCTTTCATGTCAAACTCTGCAGATAAGTCTTGTTTTAATTTTTTGATGAAGCTATCCTTGCTTCCTATCACAGTCATATCATCTACATACAAAAGTGCAATAGTAATGTCGTCCCCTTGAACTTTGTAGTAGAGAGTATGATCTGCATTGGACTTCATGTATTCCAGATCAACAAAATACTTGTCAATTCTATTGTACCAACGTCTAGGTGCTTGTTTTAAGCCATAGAGACTTTTCTTGAGGTGGCAAACCTTATTCTCCTTTCCTGGTTCAACATAACCTGCTGGTTGTTGCATGTAGACTTCCTCGTCTAGGTAACCATTGAGAAATGCATTCTTGACATCAAGCTGATACACATTTCAGAGTGTTGCTAGTGATATCAAGTCCCATATGGAATCCATCTTTGCTACTGGAGCATAAGTCTCATCATAGTCTTGACCATATTGTTGTGCAAATCCTTTTGCATTTAGTCTGGTTTTGTATCTCTGAATACTTCCATCTGGATTGTACTTCACTTTGTATGCCCATTTGTTTGCTATGGCCTTATTTCCTAATGGAAGTTCGCATAATTCCCAAGTGATATGTTTATACAAAGCATCCATTTCTTCATTCATAGCAGTTTGCCATTCTGGCTTGTCTACTACGACTTCGAAGTACACTGGCTCTTCTGTAGCCATGATGATAGTCATAAGAGCATAGTTGATGGTTTCCACGTGAATTCCTTTGCCTTTTTGAGCATATGTCAATCTAGCTGGTGGTCTGCTTTCCCTAGTAGACCGTCTGAGCTGCTGTGGCTCTGCTTGGGGTGTTGCTGGAAATTCTTGCTCTTCTTCATCAACTTGTTTTGTAGATGACTGTGAAGTCGATGCTTCTATCTCCTGTGTAGGTGAGGTTTTCCATTCTGATTCCTCATAAAAAATTACATCTCTGGAGATAATGACTTTGCGGTTGATGGGATCATACAATTTGTGTACTTTGCTTTGTTCATTGTAGCCAACCATGATGCATTTGCGTGACTTTGCATCCAATTTTTTACAATGATCATCATGTATGTGGGCATATGCTATGCACCCAAATATGCGGAGATGCCCAATGTGTGGCTTTTGTCCAGTGAATGCTTCATAAGGAAGTAGTTTGTTGTAGCTATTGCTTCTGCCCAATACTAATTCGGAAGATGCTTTTCACTAAGCATTCCTCTAGCACTATCTGCTAAAGTCCCATTCTTCCTTTCAGCTCTTGCAATCTACTGAGGAGTATCTGCACATGTCTCGGGGGGGTCACTATGTATAAACCCTCTATATCACGTGCGTTCAAGGCCTATATTTAAAATCCCTTATTTGTAAATTTTTTCATTAATAAAATGTACCCCTTTTCTATACAAATCTGTAAATTTTTTCCAAAACTCTTTTAAAAAGTCCCTTATGTATATTTATTTCCGTAAATTTTAGAAATAAAAAATATCCTTCTTTTGAACTCACGTGATAGGGTTACATATGATGAGTGACCCCCCCGAGGCACATGTAAATTGTCTTCGAATGCCGTGGTTTCTGCAAAAGTTCATGAATGCTGAAGACATGTATTCACCTCCTCTGTCTGATCTCATGACCTTGATCTTTCTACCTGTTTGGTTCTCTACCATGGCTTTGAATTCTTGAAATCTGGAAAACACTTTAGATTTCTCTTTCAGAAAGTAGACCCAACAATATCTGCTATAGTCGTCGATGAAGGTCAAGTAGTAAAGTGAACCATTGATGCTGCGGGTCTAGGCATAACCCCATACATATGTATGTATCAAATCAAGAATATCTCGTGCACGAGAGGTAATTTTTGACAAAATTGGTTTGCTTTTGTTTGCTGAAGCAGCATGCTTCACAACCTTTCCAAGAAAATGTAGCTTCAGAATCCCAATTTCCATATTCTGATTCCTGAGATCTAACAAGTACTTGAAGTTGACATGACCATATATCTTGTGCCATTTTGTAGACAGTGGCATTTGGCACGGTTGAGTTGACATGGCATGCTTATCTTATACTGTAGCTAGCATTTTGCATAAGCATCCTTCCTTGACACCTTTTGCTACTAGCTAACATCTTTTGGATTTGTCTTTGATAGTGCATTCATCACCGTCGAAGATAACTTTGTAATTGTGTTCCGTCATTTGACCTACTGACAAAAGGTTCTTGCTGAGATTCGGAACATAGAGCACATCTTTGACTAATCCTTTTGTACCAGTGAAATTGTTCATAGGGATAACACCTATCCCTTGAACTGGATTTGGTGTATTATCTACTGTGTAGATGACATTTTTCTATCTTTTTAATGGCTTTATTTCTGTGAACCATTCCTAATGATTTGTCATATGAGATGATGCACCATTGTCGATGTACCAAGGATCCTGTTCCACTTGTTCGACTTGATAACTGAAATCCTCTTTGGGATTGAAATCAGTGTCTGAGTACACTATATCAGTCTGATGCAATTTCTCGCAAGAAACATATTTCCATGTTCATTTGCAAAATGACTATGACTAAAATGTCCACCACGATGATTTCCTCTACCTCGGGAATTTCCTTGATTACTGCTGGATTGACCGCCTTAGTCGTATTGCTTCTTGCGGCAATCTCTTTCATAGTGTCCAAAATTGTGACAGTAGTTGCACTTAATGTTTGACACATTGGTGGATGCATTCCCTCGTCCTTGGAATCTTCCTCGATTGGAATGATTTTCTCTTTGTTGATTCTGATGTTGCTGAGGATGATGCTGATGCTGATGCTGATTCTAACTTTGATTTTGTTGATGATGACCACTTTTTTGGTATGTTCTACCTCTGCCTTTGCCTTTGCCTCTTCTTCTGTCTGAAGCTGTGAATGCTTGATCATTAGAATGACCTTTACATGCTTGAATGGCCTAAGTCCTAAGTTCTTCACCAAGTAGAACTGATTGAAGTTCTTCCAGTGTTGGAATTTGCCGTTGGATGGTAATACTATGGACTAGATTCTCATATCCCTCTCCTAGTCCATTTAGGATTACTTGAACCATTTCTGCGGGGTTCATAGTCTCTCCTGCTATTGCAAGTTGATTGTTGTAGTCTCTTATGCGGAGTACATAAGCATGACTGGTTTCACTGTTGTTGCAAAAACTCTGGTTGATCTGGTTTCTCAAGGTGAGAATCCTGGATGTGTTCTTGGACTCAGAGAGAGCTGCGAACATATCCCATGCTTCTTTTGATGTCTTGATTGTGTTGAGTTATCCTAGCATGACATCTTGCACATTCTACTTGATCAGGTGAAAGGCATACTTGTCTTTCTTATCCCATTCTGCCTGAGCTTGGGCAATGGCAGGATCTGCTACTGGTGCGAAAACTGTTTGTGTAGATGTAGATCCTATTGTAGATTCTATTGCTGGTGCTGTGACAACAGATGGAGTAGAGCTACTGGTGTCTAGATTTTCCAATGGTCTAGGTGTAGACCTATCGACATACTCCCATTTGTCCTGAAGCAACAAGAATGGTCTCCATTCGGTATTTCCATGTACCGTAATTGGAGTTGTCTAACTTAGCAGATGCCTCCAGATTGAGGTTGCTAGTCGACATGGTGCAAGAAATGTGCTCAAAAAGTGTCGTGAAGATCTCTGTATGAATCAACTGCAAATACACTGAATATGCAAAGTGAAATCTTTGAACCATCGGTGAAGATAGAACTGCAATATATAAAATCTGATATGTATTACAAGGCTTGTGGCAATGATGCCGGGAATAGCCAAGAGGCTTTACAAGGCTGAAATGATGTGCACGATGCCATCAGATAGTCAAATAGGCTTTACAATGATGGCATGTGTGTGTGAAATCAAATGCTATCTGCCCACTGAAACAATCTGCAATGCCTCTGAACTCTAAACTCTGCTCACTGAACCGATGAATGTAAGGTTTCAGGTAATGTAATGATGTGAAACCATATGTGAGTGTATGTACTGACTCCGAGTAGGTACTAGTCGGGAATTTTGGGCATGGCTTAGATTGGCAACTTGGGGAAATTCAAAGCGTCCCCTCTATGGCGATCTAGTCTACTCTGATCCTCCTCTGATCTAGATCTAAACCAATTGTCGATCGAAGAAAGAATAGCAAATAATTCCTTTTCTTTTGTTCTTTTTAAGTGCTGGGTCAGATGCGTCGGTGTAGAGGCAAATGTGTGTGAAGGAAGTGGTTTTGTTGGCAAGGCTCAAATGTGAGTGTAACTTGCGTCAAAATGTGCACATGATGTGACGAGCACATAGAGCACAAAAAAACGAGCGACTTTCCTTTTTCGAGCGCCCTCAAATTCTTCCTGGATCAACAAATACGACTTGATCTAGGTGGAGGGGCGAAAGGAGTGCAAATGGTGCTCAATGATGATGTGTCATTGAGAGTCACATGCAGTGATGATGTGGCACTGTGCCTAGCAAGAGGTGTGCCAGTGAAGCTCTATGCTGAGGTGGCAGGAGTGGTCACATGCAGCGCCTGTGGAGCATTGTGTGTGCTTGGCAGGGGTCAATGCTGACTAGATAGGTGAGGTGGCACTGCTCAGGTGACACTGATGATGATGTTAGCAAGGTGACATGGCAATGCTGACATGGCACTGATGATGTGGTAGTGGTGACATGGCAGTGGTGATGTGGTAGTCGGTGATGACATGGTAGTCTGTGATGATGTGGTAGTCAATGATGATGTGGCAATCGATGATGACATGGCAATCGATGATGACATGGCAATCGATGATGTGGCAAGTTGATTGCCTTGATGATGTGGCACCTAAGGGCGATGTGGCAGATAAGGTATGCCACGTGGCTGGTCCTTGACCAAGCCCTGGGGTGTGGTGACCCTGAGGATAAGGTGACCAGAGTAACTACCACGTGTCGTAAGGAGGACAACCGAAATCTCTTGACAATTTAGACAGAATCTTTGTAGATTCCATCCTTGTTTCCATCGAGGATGTGCAGGAAGTGGCACTGTGTGACGAGGGAGCACGTGAGCTCTGGCGGTGGCGGCTGAGAGCCTTGGTGTTGCTGTTGGTGATGGCTGAGAACCTTGTTGCTCAAATCGTTGCTGCACTTTTTCTTCCTCATAACTCAACCTTCTTTACAATTCTTGGTTCGCAAACCCAATCCTACAGGAAAGTTTGCAAAATTAATTTGTAAACTTCAAGAATTCTCTTTCACTCTCATTACTAAAAGCACCACTAGGGCCTCACTTGCACATCTTCTTACAAGTAAAGAAGGAGAATAAGAAACAAGGACAAATGATGAGTTATGTAGAGATTTGGATACTCCACCAACAACTGCTTTCACTTTCCATTTGATGGAGCCTTTAGCCCTTCTAGAAAATGTGGAGCTAGAGGGATCATTTTGTGTGATTCAGAAGGAAAGGAGGAATGGGCTATGGGCATATAATTTTCAAGTGCAATATCAAATAATGTGGCTGAATATAATTCATTAATTTATGAATTAGAGGATTTCCTAAGGGAGGGAGTGAAAGAGGTAGAGGTTATAGGAGATTGTCAATTGGTCGTTAGGAAAATGAAATGAGAGTACAAGCCAAGAAGTCCTAATTGGCATGAATTGTATGAGAAGGCCATAGAGTTAAAAGAAGCTTTTGGGTTCTATAAATGTGTGCATGTTTCAAGAAAATATAATCACAAGGCTGATGTGTTGGCTACAAGAACCTTTTCTTCTTTCAAAATGTCCACTCTTTCTTTTATAGATATAGGCTCGTTAGAACTCCAAGATGTCCAACATTATTTGGATACAAGACACTTTCCTCGTGGATTGAGCCCTCAACAGAAGCAAATGCTGGTAAGTAAAGCTCATCCTTACACAATTCTAGGTGATGTTCTCTACAAATAGGGTAAAGATAAGGTTCTTAGAAGGGTGGTGAGCTTGGAAGAGTCTAAAAGAATTATGGAGCTATGCCATATGTTCTTGTCACTTTACTATAGCTAGCACAACTCGTAGGATTCTCAACATTGGGTATTATTGGCCTAGTCTGAACAAAGATGTCTATGAGTGCTACCAAAGTTGTGAAGTGTGCCAAGCATATGGGTGCAAGTAGCTAGTTTCTGGATCCTTAAAAGCTTTTCCATCATATGGCCCATTTGAGAGATGGGGCTTAGACTTTTTGGGACCACTTCCTCGCTCCTCACGTGGGAAGTATTATATACTAGTGGCCATATATTATGCAACCAGATGGGTAGAGGCAAAGGCCACTGTCAATAGTAAGGCAACGACGGTGGAATTCTTTTTGAGAGAGTACATATGTGCCTAATTTGGGTATCCATTGTAAATTCTTACAAACATGGGGAGGTCCTTCAGGAATGAATTAATGGAATACTTGATGCAAAAGTTGAAAATCAAGTATCTCATGTCAACTGCCTATTATCCTTGATGCAATAGGTTAGTAGAAAAACCTAATTTGATTTGGTTTGTGGATCTATGTCAAAAGTAGTATATGCCAAATAAAAGAAAATGGGATGTGCATGTGCTAGAGGTCTTATGGGTCTATACAACCACTCATAAGATTTCTCTTGATTTTATTCCTTCTCAGCTACTTTATGCGGTGGAGGCCATTTTGCCCATAGAATTGGGAAATTAGCAGCCTTTGCACATCATTTCCATGATCGGATGATGAACAAGAAACTTATGCCCAATGCCTCATACAGCTAAATTTGGATTAAATGCACCTTCAAGCACTTCAAAATCTAGAAGTAGCACAACAAAGCATATTCTTATGCTTATGCTTAATGCTTTGTGCACATGCTTAAAGCTTTAAATATTTGAATCATATGCTTAAATCTTTATGCAGAAAGCATATGCATAAAGCATATGCATAAAGCTTAAAGCTTCAAAGCATATGATTATGTATATGCTTAACATATGCATATGCATGTGCTTCGAACCTATAGGCCTTGCAAATTCAACTTATTAAACACACATTGAATTTGAAAGAAAGGGAAAGAAGATGTTTTAAGCCTGTTTCTAAAAAACATACATTCATAAAGCCTAACATTCATTGTAAATTCAATTAATTAAATATAGATGCATTTTGAAACAAAGGGAGAAAAAGGAGAAAAGAGAAAAGAGAAAAGGAGAAAAGGGAAAGGGAGACGAGGGAGAAAAGAGAAAAGGGAGAAAGAAAAGGGAGAAAACAGAGAAAAACAAAGAAAGAGAAAAGAGAATGGAGAAACAGAAGAAGGAAAGGGACAAAAGAGGAGAGAAAATTATAAATTTAAACGGAAAAATAGAAGAAGGAGATAAGACACGAGAGAACAGGAGAAAACAATAGAAAACGAAAAGGGAAGGAAAGGGAAAGGGAAAGGGAAGGGAAAGGAAAGGGAAAGGGAAAGGGAAGAAAAGGTAAAGGGAAAGGAAAGGGGAAAGGAAAGAGAAATTTTAGCTCGGGGGGGTCACTCATCATATGTAACTCTATCACGTGAGTTCAACAAAAGGATATTTTTTATTTCTAAAATTTACATAAATAAATATACATAAGGGACTATTTTAAATAGTTTTGGAAAAAAATTACAGATTTGTATAGAAAAGGGGTACATTTTATTAATGAAAAATTTTACAGATAAGGGATTTTAAATATAGGCCTTGAACGCACGTGATATAGAGGGTTTGTACATAGTGACCCCCCCGAGAATTTTAGAAATCCTAACAAAATGAACGTACCTGGTACAAATGGATGCTTACAAGGTGTGGAGGTCATCCCTAGGTGTGGAGAGGTGCTTACAAGATGAGGAGGTCCTGACAAGCTATAGAGGATTAGTGAAATATGGGAGAGAATAATGAGACCAATGCATTTGGGATTGGGTTTTCGTTCCCACAACATCGATATTACCGTCGCTAAAAGCATCGCAAATGACTCTATATCATTTTCTAGGGATTTTTGATTTAGTCTCACAATTTAAATGCAAATTTCTATTCCAAGTCTTCATAGAGTTGGTAAAATGATAGTATGAAATGGGTTGTGAATTTGTAAAACCTATGGGTATTGTTTTAGGGTCCATTTACCATTTTAATTGTGCTAGGACATTGTGGGTCCAAGATGTCAGTTTTCCATGGCCATGTTCAGCATCCATTTGTGAAACAGGATGAAACTTGGCAGTCCTCTAATTTATGATGGTACAAAGATCCTCTTTAGGTACTATTGCATTAGATGTAAGAAAATGGGTTATTTTTAAGGATCTGTACCACATTTTCACCATGTATCAAAATAATTACTAAGTAAACTTCTAATCATTGAAATGGGATCCAATGGCCAAGATACTTTGCAAAATATATAAAAACCTAAATTGAGGCCTATGCAAAACATCATGGCCATAGGATTCCATTTGCATAGTCAAAAACAAACATTTTGATGTTTTTGCACATGCATCCTCCCTTTTAGTTCAAAATAATGCCTCGGTGGTATTCTAGTCATCTAAATGGGATTCGATGGCCATGATACTTTGTGAGGGAATTAAAATCACCTATATTGAGTTCCGGCAAAGATATCATGGCCATAAGATTCCATTTGCATGGTAAATAATGAATATTTCCATATTTTTTCCCAGGCATCCCCTCTTTTGGTTCAAAATAATGCCTCAGTGGTATTATAGTCATGAAAATGGGACCCGATGGCCACAATAATTTTTAAAGGACTTAAAATCACCTATATTTAGGACCACTCAAAATATAATGGCCATAAAATCCCATTTGCATGGTAAAGAATAAAAATTTCCATGTTTTTTCCCATGCATGTCCTCTTCTAGTTCAAAATAATGCACCGATGGTATTCTAGTCAAGAAAATAACTTATATTGGAGCTAATGAAATTATCAAGTTAGCCATAAGATCCCATTTGCATGATCAAGAATGAGCATTTCCATGTTTTTCCCCATGCATCCCCTCTTCTAGTTCAAAATAAATTCCTCGATGGTATTCTATCATGAAAATGGAATTCGATGGCCATGATACTTATTGAGGGACTTAAAATAATATACTATGAGTCGTGTGAAAATATCATAGCCATCGGATCCCATTTTCATGCTTAAAAATAAACTTTTGCATGTTTTTGCCCATGGATATCCTGTTCTGGTTCTCAAAAATGCACCGATGGTATTCTAGTCATGAAAATGGGACTCGATGGCCATGATAATTTGCAAAGGAATTAAAATTACGAGGATTGAGGCCCATGCAGAATATTATGGCTACCATTGCTATGTTTTTGCTTATGCATCTCCTATATTTCTGGTTCAAAAACATGCCTCAACAGTATCCTAGACATGAAAATGGGACCCAATGGCCATGATACTTTGCGAGGGGCTTAAAATCACCTAGTTTGAAAATAGTGAAAAATATCATGGCCAACGGATCTCATTTTCATGGTCAAGAACGAACATTTCTATGTTTTGGCCCATGCATCCCCTCTTGTGGTTCCAACTAATGCCTCGATGGTATTTTAGTCATGCAAATGGGATTCGATGGCCATGATACTTTTCAAGGGACATATAGTCACCTATATTGAGGCTTATAAAAAATATCATGGCCATCGGTTCCCATTTCCATGGTCGAGAACAAACAATTCCATGTTTTTTCCCATGCATCCTTTCTTTTGGTTCAAAAAAATGCCTCAGTGGTATTCTAGTCATGAAAATGGATACGATGCCCTTGATACATTTTTAGGGACTTAAAATCACCTATATTGAGGCATGTGCAAAATAACATGGCCATAATATTCCATTTACATGGTTAAGAATTAACATTTCCAAAACTCACCTCTATTGAAGTATGCGCAAAATATCAAGGCAATTGGATCCTATTTGCATGGTAAAAATTGAACATTTCCATGTTTTTGTCCATGCATCCTTTCTTCTAGTTCCAAAAAACGCCTCAACTAGGGTATTCTAGTCTTGAAATGGGATCCAAAGGACATGATACTTTGTGACAGACTTAAAATCACCTAGATTGGACATTGGATCCCATTTGCATGGTCAAGAATGAACATTTCCATGATTTTTCCCATGCATCCCTTCTTCTCTAGTTTATAAATAATCCTAATGCACTCTCGTAATGCTATGCTTTACACATCAAACTATTTTAGTACATGTTATGGAACCCCCATTAGCTCCATGTGATAGATTAATTTTTTTTGGATTATAAAATCCAATTCTAAATGTCCTATCTATAAATAACATTTTTAATGCTTTTTTCGACGTTAATATCAACAAAAATATCAATTCTGGCACATTTTCCAGAATGTTTCTCGATGGAAATATTGATGGAACATAGCATGGTCAATGATTAAACAATATGAGTTCACTTTTTGGCATGTTTTGTTCTCATGTATGGATTATGGTGGTGTTTTAGTGATCATATGTAGCCTTTGTAGATCTCTGAAGCTCATCAAAGTTCAAAGAAGAGACTAGTAGAAGGAATCTTTATAAACAAATCTTGTGTGATTGAGCATGATGCAAAGGACAAATAAGGATATTTCACAACATATCAATAGCACACATAAAGAGATATGGTTGCTTTCAGCCCTTACTAGAGATACAGTTGAACGATGAGGTAGAAGTCATGTTTTAGCTTCTTAATGAGCGAATTCATTAAATTCACTTCATGTAATAACTTTGTGTGCTTGTATGTGACTTATGTGATACGATAAACTAAAGTATTTTAATGAAGCAAGATGAAATTGTTCCAGGAAGTTTGAGAGCACACGCATTGCATAATCATCCTCATAAATCGATGTTGACCAAAAAATATCGAAACACTCTAAGGGAAGATGGAGATTTGAAAGAGCAACGCAATAGAAGTAGTGAAGAGGAGGATGCACTGAATCATGATGAAATAATATAGGAAATGATAAACACTTACTTTTTAGATGCTCCTTCATACCAAAATGAAAGAGATGAAGATGTGGAAGTGAATAGGGAGGATAACTTGAGTCCTAAAGAGGAGAGCTTGTGACGTGAAGAAAGAACCATATTGTATGAAGAGAAAATCCATCCTCTTCTTGCATCCATTATTCTAATCTTGAATTTACAAGCAACTTATGGATGGTCAGACACTAGTGTTAAACACACCTAGGAGCACGTTTTTTAACAATTGTGCATAAAGCATATCTGATGGACACAATACTTTGCACACACCTCAAACTAGGTGGTGCTGAGTTGCATGCAATGTGGCGCACCACTCCAATAAGTACTTGTTGGAATAACACACCTAGGACAATGTTTTTTTATGCTTGTGCATGACACTAAGGAAAAAACGGAGTTTAATGCTTGGTTGACCATGCAAATCATATCCGATCAGAAAAATACTTGGATGGGCCTCAAACCAAGTGGTATTGATGTGCATACAAAGTGGCACCACCATCCCATAAGTACTTGCTATGATAACACACCTGGGAGCGCATTTTTTTATGGTGATGCATAACACTAGGAGGAAAACGGTGTATAATGCGTGATTGACAATGAAAATCATATCTGATGGGCTCAATACTTTACATGCACCTCATAATAAGTGTTATCAATTGAGTTGCATGCAATGTGGCGTGCCCATCCATTTGGATAACACACCTAGGAGCGTGTTTTTTTACGGATGTGCATCACGCTAACACAAAAATGGTGTTTAATGCATGATCGACAATGAAAAGTCTATCTAATGGGAACAACACTTTTCAAGTACCTCAAAATAGGTGGTATTTACTTGCATGCAAAGTGGCATGCCCATCTCATAAGTACTTGTTTGCATAACACACCTGGGAGTGCATTTTTTAACGGTTGTGCATAACACTAGGGGAAAAATGGTGTATAATGTGTGATCGGCCATGCAAAGCATATATGAAGGACAAAATACTTTGCACATGCTTCAACCTAGGTGGTATTGATTTTTAGGCAAAGTGGTTCCCCCATCTGATAAGTACTTGTTAGAAAATAATACCCCTAAGACCGTGTTTTTTTACGATGGTGCATAACACTAGGGGGAAAACAGTGTACAATCCGTGATCAATCGTGAAAATAATATCCTATGGACACAATACTTTGCACACATCTCAACCTAGGTGATATTTACATACATGCAAAGTGGTGCCCCCATTCAATAAGTACTTGCTCGAATAACACACCTAGGTCCATGTTTTTTTATGGTTGTGCATGACACTAAGGCAAAAATGATGTTTGATTCTTGATAGACCAGACAAAGCATATCCGATGAGCACAATACTTTGCACGCACATCAACCTGGATGGTATGGACTTGCTTGCAAAGTTGTGCACCCATACAATAAGTACTTGTTCAAATAACACACCTAGAACCATGTTTTTTGAAGGTTGTGCATGACACTAAGGCAAAAAGGGTGTTTAATTCTTGATCGACAATACAAAACATATCCGATGGGCAAAATACATTGCACGAACCTCAACCTAGGTGATATTGAGCTGCATGTAATGTGGCTCGCCCATTCGATAAGTACTTGTTCGGATAAGGAAAAAACGATGTATAATGCTTGATCGACAATGGAAAGCCTATCCGATGGGAACAATTCTTTGCACATGCCTCAATCTAGGTGGTATTGACTTGGATGCAAAGTGGCACCCCCATGTGATAAGTACTTTTTTGGATAACACACTTAGGAGTTTGTCAAGTTAGTAGTTTTAAAAAAGGCATGATTCAATGGATAGATGATTTTGAGTAACAATTGACATTAGAAAACTATTGGTGATTTGTGAGGTTAGTAGTTTCAAAAAAGTCGTGTTTATTATGAAAATAATTGAGTCTAATTATTATGAAAACAATTGTTCTTAGTAGGATATTTATTAATCAAAAGAAAGAGAAGGGTGACATTAGAAAACTATAATTTGTGAGGTTAGTAGTTTGAAAAAGAGTGTGTTTATTATGAAAACAATTGAGTATAATTTTTATAAAAACAATTGAGTATAATTACTCTGAAAATTGTGCTTCTATGAAAGAAAGAGAAGGGTGAGAGAAAAGCAAAAGGAAAAAGGAAAGAGAAGGTTACAAAAGGAAAATATTTATTTGCCCTAAAAAAGTATAAAAAGTTCTTCTTCCCTTCATTCATTCGTATCTCAATCAATTGGAGCAAGAAGGAGTAAGAGGAAGAATCAAGGAGAGTCTAAATCCTATCTACAAAACCTTTAGCTAGCTTAGCTAGGTATGAAGAATTTATATTCATGTTTCCTTTTCTTAAATATTTAAGAAAAAGAAATTGAGAGAGAAGAGAGAGGGGAAAAGAATAATTTTGAGAAAAAGAGGGAGGCCATGGCCAATGGAAGAAGCAGGGATAGTAGGAAAAGAGAAGAGACAAGATGGAAGAGAGGAGGGGAAGGAAGAGAAGAGTAGGGGGAGGGAGGGCAATGGAAAGGGAAAGGGAGAAACATACGGAAGGAGGTATGGAAAGGGAAACGTGACGGAAGAGGGTATGGAAAGGAAGATGCGATGGAAGAGGAGACGGAAGGAGGGACAGCATGGAAGGGGGTGTGATAGAAGGAACGACACGAGGGAAAGGGGCACAGCATAACAGGTGATGAGAGGCGATGGAAGGAATGACAGAAGGGAAGGGGGCATGACAAAAGGAGGGAATGGATCCCCTTCCCTTTTTCCTTGGCGGTCACAGCCACAAGGGAATAAGAGAAGGGGATGTAAACCCCCTCCCCTCCTCTTATTCCCTGGTGGCCTCCAGGGAATAAGGGGAGGGGAAATACCCTATCCCTAATGGCGGGTGGGCGATGCAGGTGAATGGGGACAAACCACAGTGGGTAATGCGAGTGGCGGGCGACGGGTGGGTGATGCAGGCGGCAAGCGGCGGATGAAAATTCGGGCAGCAAGCAGACGGATGGACATTCGGACAAGCAACACGTGGGTGATGTAGGCGGCAAGTGACGGATGAAAATTTGGGCAGCAAGTGGAGGATGGACATTCGGACAATGGTGGCGATGAATAGACATTCACACGACGATGATGTACGACTGAACGGGCGACGGATGGCGGGAGCGATGGACAATGCGTAGGTTGTAATGGGTAATAGGCGACATCAATGGATGGACAATCAAGTGACAGCGACGATGGATGGGCGATTGGGCAAACCGACGACGAACGAACGATGATGATGACGGTGATTCATATAGTAGATGGTGGATATTTGGGCGACGGATGTGAGAGGCACATGTGTGACATTAGGTGGTGGGCAGTGGAGGGAGAGAAGAAGGTGGGAAGAAGTTGGGATTGGTGAGTGAGCTAGAAGTGTCATACTATTTAAAAATACAAGAAAAAAAGAGTGTCAGAAAGAGAGATCTTACCAGTATACTTTTGTCACGGTGATAAGAGAGATCTTGGGAAAGAGAATGTCGTGCATGTTCAGTGAGGAACGGATGAAAGAATATAGGATGGAAGAATGTTTAGGAGGATGTTGGGTTTTTCATTTAGGAGAATGTCGGCTCTTTTGTTTGTACTTTAAATTCAAATCCTCCTGCACTTTTTGTTTACACTTCAAATTTAAATCTCATAGGCAAATTGGCTGCTAAACTCTTTAGCAATTTGAATCCTTCTCATTCCGATTCTGACTTTCCTCTCCTCTTCTTCTCCTAATCGATGTTTTCCTCTCCTAATCTACTTCCCTCTCGATCGATGTCTCCTCCTGTAATCGATGTCCCTCTTGATTGTCGTCGACCCTATGAGGTAGAGATTTTCCTCTCTCCTCCCCTTACTTGCTGCCACCGCCGCTCACTCCAAACCACTGCTTGAATATCCGTGGACCTTTCAAATGTCCATCGCCCAACCAAGTTTCCATCACCCAAAATTTTTGTCACTTGTCACTCGTTGCTCGTTCATTGCCTGAAATTTCCATCACCCGCTTGTCGCCCGTCACCCGTCACCCGAATTCACCATCACCCAAATTCAACATTTAACACACTATTTAACAAATTTCATAGACACAAAAACAAGCCCATTTATCACAAGAGATCTAAGGAACTCAACAAGGAGATCCTAGAACTCCCACGTACAAAAATCTATTCACATGAGATCTAAGAAACTCAACAAGGAGATCTTAGAACTCCCACAAACAAATATTCACATGAGATCTAAGAAACTCAACAAGGAGATCTTAGAACTCCCACAAAAAATTTTCATAGATACAAAAACATGCATATTTCTCACAAGAGATCCAAGCAACTCAACAAGGAGATCCTCAAACTCTCACAAATAAATTTATCTCACAAGAGATCTAAGGAACTCAACAAGGAGATCCTAGAACTCCCACGAACAAATTTCTAACACATAAATATCTAAAATATTTTTATCACAGGAGATTGAAGGAACTCAATAAAGAGAACCTAGAACTCCCACAAACAAAAGAACAAAGACCAAAACCAAAATCCTCACAAGAGATCTCAGGAACTCAAAATGAGATCCTTAAGCTCCCTAACAAAAAATCCATCTTATTTTGGACCTTCTAGGTTGCTTTCACAACCTTGAGGACCTTTCTTCTTCTTTTCCTTTTTTGATCTCTTATGCTCAGCTGGGGAACCAAGCGTGAGATAAGAGACATAGGCAAACATTGAGGTTATATGCAAAAACATAGGAACGTATTCGTCCTAATACAAGTATATTCGTACAAATACTTTATTCATACGAATAAAAGTTATTCGTACGAATATGTGGGGATGATGTGGTGATTTATATAAAAAACATGATGTGTCACCATTTTTTAAACCGATTTTTTCTTCCATTCGAATCATTCGAGTGATTTTCTCGATTTTTTCGAATCACAAATTCAAATTTTTGTACTTAGTTGAGTTCTTTTTTGGCTGTGGCATCTATGGATTACTTATTAGGTACTCGCTTGGATGTGGCAAGGTTCAATGTGTTTCAGGTGACAATATTTATGAACACATATGGCTAACTACTTGAGTACTCATCTGGACGTGGCATATGGCTAACTCCTTGAGTACTCGTCTAGACGTGGCACATAGATTATTACTGAGTCCTCGTTTGGATGTGACACATATTTACTAGCTTTCACGATGAACACATATGGATTACTTATTGAGTACTCATTATATTGTGTACTCGTTTAGACGTGGCAATGTTCAATGTCTTTCAGATGAACACATATGGATTACTTATTTAAAACTCATTTGGACATGGTACATATGGATTACTTATTGAGTACTCATTTGGACGTGACACGTACTTATATGGATTTCACAATGAACACATATGGATTACCTATTCAGTACTCATTTCGATGTGACACATACTTATATGGCTTTCATGATAAACACATATGGATTACTTATTGAGTCCTCATTTTGATGTGGCACCTATGGGCTACTTATTGTGTACTTGTTTGGATGTGGCAAGGTTCAAGGTCTTTAGGGTGAAAATATTTATGAACACATATGGATTACTTCTTGAGTACTCATTTGGACATGGCACATATGGATTATTTATTAAGTACTATTATCTAGAAAAGAAATCAAGGCATGAGGCTAGACTCTAGGCATGGCGATGCTCGAGGCCATGGGGGAGAGGGAACGTGAGGGGAGAAGCATGAACATGGGTGGGAAAAAGGGATTAATAGGGGTGGGAATGAAGAGGGGGACTATGGTACAAGGGGGAAGGGAGAGGGAAAAGAGGAGCATGTACATGATGGGAGGGGGAATGTAGAGATGGAGACATCAAGGGGAGAGAGTCATGCTTTATTTGAAAGGAAGAATGGGGGAAATCAAAGTACTAGCTAGGTGGCTTTACAATAATGAGCGTGTTACATCAAGGAATAGCCCCCTCCTTTTATAGCCAAGAGAGGGGGTCTCTCCCAATAAATGCATCATCCCACATGCATGGTGTGTGTGGAAGAGTCTCCCATGTGGGCTAGGTTGGTACGCACTCTCAATTGTGGGTGACAACCCGGCCTTTGCCTCATTTTTCCACATAAATCAAACCCCATATCCCAAGTCTAAGATACTCCCTTGGTCTCCTCCCCAATTTTATAATACGTTCAAACATCTAGGAGGACAAGTGGAGGGTTGGCACAAGAAGTCTTGCCACCTCATACTACTTCCCCATTATTTAACTTGCACTCTTGGACTATCTACACCCCCCCACATGGGCCTATCCTACATGGAGGGAATAATCCGATATAATATGCATCTCCACCTATTTTATATTTCTTCCCCCATGGTCCTGGGGCCATGTCTCACTAAATGCAGGCATGGGACCACCTAGGTGGAGGGGTGGTACATGGAGGAACCATGCCACCTTACCATTTTATAATATAACTACCATGGATTATGTACAACACACCTTATGGGTCTTCTTATGTGGAAGGGTGGCACATGGTCATGCCCTGCCACATCAACCTTGGGCCCTATGCACACCATATTTTATTATACTATTGCCACACATACAAGCACACACACATATTTATGCCTTTTACCTTGGTCAAATTTATCCATAACAATTCCCCCCCCAGGCATGGAATGCACAACATTTCCATGCCTGGGACAATCACGAGCAAATAAGGGCTTGAGATAAAGCTTGTTGATCACCTTCTTGCCATATGGCTCATGCAGCTCCTGTACTTGTACAGACCCATTGCTACGTTCCTTGATGACTTTATATGGACTGATCCACAATGGAAGTAACTTTTTATCCATTTGGTAGTCTAATCTATTATCAAATCATAGCACATCCCCCTCAGCAAAGTGTTCTTCCCATCCCTTATGAATCTTAGTATCCAAGCAGGCCTTTTGTCGATTCTTTTGGATCTCTGTTTGATGTAGTGTAAGGCGTCGCATTTCATCTAACTTCTCAAGTTGTACCAACCTGGCCTCTACATGTTCACCTTCTATCATCATTTGTTCTTGTTCAATCTCAAGGCCGGAATCTCTATCTCTAGTGGTAGGTTCACAAGTTTTGCAATACATAGTGACATCCTTGAACAAGGTTAGCCAATAGTACCCAGCATGTAAAATCTTCTTAGCTGTATGGTCATCGACATAATGGCCTCCACAAAATCCATCAGAGTAATGCTTCAATACCTTAGTTACTGCATTTGCATCAATGGCCCATCTTAGTACCCCATCCATGCCTTCATGGTACAACACCCCATCAAAGAGAGTGTAGCGCCTACTATCTCTATGGATCTTCTTTCTCTCATAGCTAGTACTTTTTGGAGGAAGGGAGAAAGCGGTCAGAAATTGGTAGATACCACCATACCATGGATCCCCAACTTCTATGGCCACTACAAGGGTTACATCAAGGCACTCCTCTAAATCAATCAAAGCATTCTTCAAGTTGGAACAACCCCCTTTTACAATTTTGAAAGAAAAATCATATTCTTGTAAAACTGCCAACCATTTGGCCAATCGGCCCATGGGATTTGATAATTGAAGAACGTGCTTTGCAAGACCATTGCTAGAGATTATAATGGACTTTCCAGCAACATAATGCTTAAATTTCTCAATGCATAACACCGAAGACAAGGCATGCTTGTCAGCCTCAGTATAGCATCTTTTAGTTTCGAGCAATTGTCGAGAAGCAAATCGAATAGGATACATGAATCAATCCTCCCCTTGCTGGAGAAGAATCCCTGCCAGAGTGTGCTCACCAATAGAAAGTCTTTGACCAATCAGGATTGTGTAGAATGGGTTTTGAAGCCAAAGCACTCTTGATTTGTACAAACCCATGATCACAATCCTCATCCCAAGAGAAATTAACCCCATCTTTTGATAGTGTAGTCATGGGTCGCGTCAAAGCAGCATATTGATCAATGAAGCGGTGATAGTATCCTACTAGATTGACAAATGAGTGTACCCAATGTTTGGTTGTTGGCGGGGAGAGCTTGAGGATAGCTTCCACCTTCTCGGGGTTAGGCTTGATGCCCTCAGATGAGACAATATGTCCCAGTAACCTCGCTTGAGTGGCTCCAATGGTGATTTTTTAGGGTTGAGGCTGCCATTTGCATCATTGACCCTTTGGAAGGCCAACCTAACCTTCATGATGTGCTCCTTCCATGCCGAGAATATACAAAAATCATCTAAAAACACCTCCAAGAAAACCCCCAAATAAGGAGAAAACACCATCTGCATAAATCTTTGAAAAGTAGTAGGAGCATTGGTGAGGCCAAATGGCATTACTTTGAATGCAAACGTCCCCAAGGGTGTGGCAAATGTGGTTTTAAGCACATCGTCCTTGGCAATTCTGATTTGATAAAACTTGGAGTAACCATCACAGAAAGTATACATCTCATGACCACTTACCTTCTCAAGAATGAGGTCTTGAAAGGGCAGAGGATGATGGTCCCTCTTGGTGGCTGCATTGAGTTTCTTATAGTCGATGTAGACCCACCACTTGTTTTTCTATGGGGTGACTATCACTAGTGAAACCCATTCAGTATTGTGAACCAGAACAATAAACCCTGCTTCTACAAGCTTCTGTAACTTTGAGTGCAAAGCACTGGTTTATAGGGGCCCTAATCTCCGATACTTCTGAGCCACTAGCTTAGCATCAGGCTTCAGCTCTATCTCGTGTTCTATGACAGTCACATGGCGAAGGTGGTGATAGCTAGTTGCGAAGAGGTCAAGGAAATCTTTGAACATTTCTAGGAACTCATCTTTCTCACTCGGAGTGAGATCAGGGGAAATCATAGATTCAAGCTATAAAGGACTATAGCTGTTACCTTTTTTGTGGGTGGCGGGGTCGGAGACACCCCCATCATGTAAACTTCTTCCTCTGAGAACTCCTCCCCCCCGTCTGAATCTTCCATTGACTCAGACACAGAGGATGAGAGAGTATCACTATCTTTCTCCTCTTCTTCTTCTGGTTCAGTAGCACCTGGTTGCACCGGAATCTTCTCCTTTGAAGCACCAAAAGACATGTGTCCTATCTTCCAATAGCTGACTGCATCAATCTTTCTCAACCACGTTCTCTTGAGTATGGCTATCTAACTCCTGCCTGTATCTTCAATGTCCACTACATAGAAATTAATAGTGGTGGTCAACCCATTGATAGTGATGGGCAAATCCTCAATGACTCCTAGGGTGGCGAGTCGTCAATCATTTGCTACCTTGATTCGAGTGGAGGAATGCCTTGTGAATTTCAAATTCAACTTCTTCATGATACGGGGCCCCATGATATTACATGTAGCTCCCCCATCAACACACACTTTTGATACGGCAATTATCTATGATGACATCGACTGTATGCAGTTGCTGATCAACTTCTTCAGAGATAGAAGAAATCTCTCGTACCTTTCCCTTCTTCTTGCTCTTCCTTGTTGACATCCCTTGTTGCAGCTCACGTCTCACCTTAGGGCTCAATGCTATTAGTTGAGGAAGTGTGATGCTCAATGACCGATGAGCAAGGTCCTCAACGACCGAATAGTCTTCTTGCCCTGAGCCAATAGGAAAATCCGAGGGCAACCACTTACTCCTGCAAGATCTTTTAGTCTTCTCGGTTGTTGGTGGGTCAGCCATCTCAGCATCTGAGGGCTCTGAGAAGGACACCTTCTTCCTGGGGCGGCCTAGTCCACGGTTTGGAGAGGGGTCTGAGGTGGTACGACTTTTCTTCTCGCGGTCAAGGACCTCTACGTCAGAATCCTCAGTGCCAGATTCAATTAGAATATTCACCCTTATAATATTGGGACATTCGGTGTGATAATGACCCTTCTGGTGGCACTCGTAGCACACAACATTGACATGCTCTCTTGGAGGGCAATTGGCTTGATTTCTGATGCCTACAACCTCAAGCTGAAGATCGTTTAGGGCCTTGGCTAGGTCATTGACTCTGGGTTCTTTAGCAGGAGGGGCCGGGGGAGTAGGAAGGAGAGGGGCTTGTGGGCGAGGTTGGGGAAATCTTTTAGGCAGAGGGTGAGGATATACACCTTGTGGAGGGTAAGCATCTAAGGGAGGACCATACATTTGAGGTGGAGGCAGTGGATACACCCTTGATGGGGGGTGGGGGTATGCCCTTGAGTTGGACCCCCCAAGTTGTTGTTGCAAGATTTGAGGGGGTTGTGGAGGGACAACCATCTTCTTTGAAGCGGGGTCAGATTGAACTTAATCAAACTTTTGAGCAATCTCATGTGCTAGCACCATGGTTTCTGGATTCTCCCATTTAAGCTTTAGGCAGAATTCATCACTTGCTCCTGCTACAAGGTATCCTAGCACATGTTGAGTCATTCCAACTCAAAATCCGGTGTTGTCCTCGTACATGGCAATTAAACGGTCCAGGAGCATGGCCGCTCAATCCACATATCGACACGCCGTCTCACCTTATGACTGCTTTAGGTTTGCCACCTGCAGGTACATATTCTTTGGCTCCTCTTCTTTGCCAAAATACTCAATCATAGCTGCTGTCAACCTTGGCCAACTTTGCCGAACGTCTTTAGCCTACTTCTCGTACCACGAGCCAAACCCTCTAGAAGGGGTGCAGCAATGGCTGCATATGAGGTAGCTTGGTTGCATAAGCTACTTTATGATATGCATCAGTCTACAGATGGGCTATTTATCATTTATTGTGACAACATGAGCAGTATACACTTGGCAAATAACCCAGTCTATCATGCTAGAACAAAACACATTGAGGTGCATTATCACTATGTGCAGGAGAAGGTTCTAGTAAGTTTTATTGATCTAGTTTATGTCAGCATAGAGGATCAAGTAGCTAACATATTCATGAAGGCATTGGGTACACAGAAGCTACGCAAGTTCAAAGACCTGCTTGGTTTGTAGGAATTGGGATTGAGCTCGAGGGGGACTGTTGAGATATCAAGCTCAAGGTGACCATTGTGCATTTATGTCACCGACTTGTTAGCTGCAGATGCGGTTCATACACGGCCCATGAATGGATGATAGCTATCTTTCTGTACTCTAGTTAGTGGCTTAGTTAGTATGCCACCTTAGCTAGCTGAGTTTGGTTTGAGACCCACATATAGGGTTCACCTATTCTTTTGTACTTAGAGTTCTTTTGGCTTTCACAACTAAGAAGAGGAAAACTATTTTCAGCCTCCACCTTTGTGTGTATTCCCCCATTGTGTATGTGAGAAAGCCACAAGTGAGACTCCTTCCTTCTCTCCCACTCTCTTCACAAGGCAATGGCAAGATCTACTACAGGTGTAGAAACTACTGGTGTAGTTGGAGATCTAGCTATAGATCCCACTGCTAGTGCAGTGACAACAGGTGGGGTAGAGCTACTGTTGGCTAAATCATCCAATGGTCTAGGTGTAGATCCATCGACATACTCCCATTTGTCTTGAAGTACAAGAATGGTCTCCATTTGGTATTTCCATGTGCCATAATTGGAGTTGTCTACCTTAGCAGATGCCTCCAGATTGAGGTTGCTAGTTGTAGACATGGTGCAAGAAATGTACTCAAAGTATCATGAAAATCACTATCTAAATAAACTGCAAAACACTGACTGTGCCAATTGAAATCTGAACTATCGATGAAGGTAGAATTGCAATATATTAATCCGATATGAATTACAAGGCTTATGACAAATGATGTTGAAAATAGGCAAGAGGCATTATAAGGCTGGAATGATGTGCACAATGTCGTGAAATAGCCAAATAGACTTTACAATGATGGCATGTGTGTGTGAAATCAAATCATGTAATGTCTACCCACTGATCAATCGACAATTCCTCTAAACACTTTGAAGTCTGCCCACCACTGAACGGATGAATGTCAGGCTTCAGGTAATGTGATGATGTGAAACTGTATGTGAGCATAGGGGTGGACTCCGAGTAGGAGCTAGTCAGGAATTTTGGGCATGGCTTAAATTGGCAACTTGGAGAAACTCAAAGCATCTCCTCTATGGCGATCTACTCTACTCTGATCTAGACCTATACTAACCATCGATCGATGAGAGAATAGCAAATAATTTATTTTCTTTGGTTCTTTTTATGTGCTGGGTCAGATGCATCGATGTAGAGGTTGATGTGCATGTAGGAAGTGGATTCGTAAGTGAGGCTCAAAACTGAGTGATAGCTGCACCAAAATGTGTGCGTGATTTGAAAAGTGTGTAGAGCACGAAACATTGATCGTTTCACATTTTTGTAGTACCCTCAAATTCCTCTTGGATCAATAGATATGACTTGATCTAGGTGGAGGGGCAAAAAAGGAGTGAAATGTGTAGTGATGATGTGGCACTATGCTTAGCAAGGTGTGCCAGTCGAGTTGTGTGGTGATGTGGCAATTAGGTGCACATGAAGTGCCTATGGAGCACTGTGTGCACTTGTAGAGGGTTAGTACCACATGGTAGTGATGATGTGGTAGTTGATTGGATTGTTGACTAGCCTGATGAGGTGGTAGGCTGGTGATATGTCATATGATTATATGGATGTGCTAACGTGGTTTCCACGTGTTAGATGACATGGTCCTGGTATGGCAGATGGACCGGCCTTACTGACGTGTCAAGATAAGGTGCCACCTAGGCAGCAATGACGTGGTAGATGTGATAAGTTTGCCATGTGGCAATCTGTTGACAAAGCTCAAGGAAACCCTGGGTGTTGTTATCTGCCACATGTGGATTGAATATTGGCACACTGGTTGATGATGTGTCAATGACGTGGCAGATAGACTCCGACATGGTGATTTTGAAACCAAGTGTAAGGGTCTACCAGAATCTACTGAGATTCTAACGAAACTCTGTAAGATTTTGTCTCTATCGTGAAGCCGTGCCCATGTGCTGCTAGTTTGTACAAGGGAGCCCAGGGGCTCTGGTACACCTTGTGTGCAAAACGAGGAGACAAAAACTTGAAGACATTGTGCTATTGTTTGTAGGGAGCCTTCATCGATGGAGTAGTTAGCGTGCAGGCTATTGTTGGAGGCGGCTCGATGTAGGCATTGAAGCTGTAGATGACCTTGGAGGTGGGAGCCGAGTCTCCCATTTAGAGCTATTGTCGATTGAGTCGAGGCCATTCAGCTTCTATTGGGAGTTGCCTTTGAGTCCAGCCCGTGGCTATGTAGGACAATGCAATGGGCTTGTGCATGCACCATTTGTAGAGGCGGGAGCTACAGTGCCTTTCTCCTTGGAGGTTGAGTCGTCGAGCCTTAGTCAGGAGGATTTCAAGAGTAGGTTACGCTATTCAAGCTCTCTTCAATAGAGAGCCATTTGGAGAGGCTAGGAGTAGCTAGAGATTGTTGTTGAGCCACAGTCGCGCTACTTTTATGAGTGTAAGAGTTGGCTGGTGTGGGTAGCCCATGCTGGAGCTAGCTGTTGAGGGTGAGCCGACTAGAGACATACGTGTGAGGCGATGAAGGAGTTTTCTGATCTATTGTGGGAGCTTGACATTTGGATGTGGCGATTGTAGAGAGGAGCCTTGGAGCAGATCAATGAAGCTGCAGTTGGAGATGTGCTGTGTCATTGTTGCTGTTGTCATGCATGCGGGCTCGAGTTGACATGCAAAAGCCATGTGTTGGCTGGTACCTGAGAGGTACACGCTCTATTGAAAGCTAGCCTTTGTTCATTGAAGCTTTGGAGGCGATGGTCGGAGAGCCTGTGAGCTTTGGTCACAGGGAGTTCTTTCTCAAAATAATGAGAATACAGATATCTGAGCCATAGATTAGTTGTGCCTTGCCTCTGAGTTGCATGCCACTTCTTCTACCTCTACTTCTCACACATAGGACTCTCTCCCCTCTCAGGATTCTCTCAAATAACTTCCCTCACAAACCTCTCATGGAGAAAAATCTCTCTCTTCCTCTCAGATCTCTCACAATAGAGAGACTCTTTCTCCCTATAAATATGAACCTTTGAAGCTCTCTCTCACAAGCAAGGTCTCTCCCTACCTTCCTTTCTCTCAGAATAAACACTACTAACAACTCTCTCTTTCAAGTAGTAATGAATGGAATTTCTTTGATGGAAAATTCTATTTCATTAACGGAATGAAAGGACACTCAATCACTTTTGATCTCTCAATCACTTTCTCACACTCTTATAAGAAGGACGGCGCCTCAACAAAAGGGACAACCATGTTCTGATACCATGACAAAATATGAAGAAGGGAGAGGAGAAGAGTGGAGATAAGGAGAAAGGGAATAGCTAGAGAGCACACCACAAATGACTAACTATGTAACACTAGATTTAGTTGAAAATGTAGAATATATACAAACCCATTTAGGGTTACGGTTAGGGCATCTAACCCTTTCCTTTATAGCACCCTATTGGGTTAGTGCTATGCACATCATATGATCACATGATGTTGATCGTGATCTCTCAATAGCTATTTCTGGTGCTTTGAGAGCAAACCTGAAAACATGCACAAGGAATGCTAAACTCACATGTGCATTCTTCTATGTAGTGTTCACTGTCTCCGCTATGTAGAGATCATATGGAATTGTGTCAATCTATGTGGAGATTGATATTGTATATATTTGCTTGCTCTGTTGGTGTAGTTTTTTATAATGCATATATAAGTTGCTTCGCCTTGGTTATTTTGTTAATAGAAGTTGCATTGTGGTTGTAATATTTCCTACTACAGTTATGATTTTCTATTATACATTTCATTGTGTCCTTGGTTCTTTTATTAACAGAACATTGCAAGAATGGCTAGCAAGGGAAAGAGAAAGGTTTGAGAGGTGTCAGTTTATGATGGAGTTAATTCTGGAAGAGGATGGTTTTTGGATATATACAATAACGAACTCCAAAAACTCCATAAAGTGCATTGTTTTGTGAACATCCAAGGAAAAACTTTTGAAGATGTTGGACAAGTTCAAGAGATGGAGGATACCGAGAAAGACAACATTCCTTGTCTCAAAATTCATACATTGGGAGGCAATGTGTATCAATTGGATCCTGCTTGTTTTGATCATGCGAGGATGAATGCTACTGGGGAGGACACGATGATATCTAGGGGTTGGATTAATGAGCCAGAAAATTATGCCAACCAATAGATATTAGAAAGATTTGATTTGGTAACAAAAGGGATAAAGCAAGATATAAAAAAGAGTAGAAAAGTTTCGAAAATAACCAAGAAAAGTGATGTTGTTGGATCAAGCTCTCAAGTGTCTCAGAACACATTGAAAGAGAAGGCTAGAGAGACCGGTGAGGAGGAAACAACAGGTGAGAAGGAAATAAGGTCAGATGGAAAAACAAGCATTGGGGATAAACTGGAGGCTAAAGACAAAGAGAAAACTTTAGGAGGAAAACAGGGAGGTATGAGAATAGTCACTAATGGAACTGGAAGTGGAGGTGATGCAACGGGGATTGGTGAGACACATATAACAGGACATGGTGAGAAATCATCTGAAGCAACTATCATCCTGTATAAGAAAATCCAGCCAGATGTTGACTTTAAGGCACTACAAAAGAAATTGGAAAGGAAGGACACAAGTATGACAGGCTTGATGGAGTACGTAGAGTACTTCCCATTTGGTTTGGAGTTTGAGGTGTTGATCCCAGTGATGAATTGCTTTAGAGCACCAAGCCAATATGTGTACAGGACATTGACCCTCAGCTATGTAAGTGACTTGGTCAAGAGTTTTGCAATGACTGCACGACCTCCTGCAACATGTGCATATCTTATGCCTTACCACATAGGCACAAATACTCCAATGTGCAAGGAAGAGATAAAGGTGGAAAAGTTAAAGGAGTATAATTATTGGATTCTCGCAGGGCAGCATTCGATTTATGCTGCAAGGATATTTATAACTAAAGCACATGGAGAAGCCTTCAATCAACAAAAAGGTTTCTATACACGGAGGAAGGCGAGAATTGTTGTCAATGCACCAGTTGAAGCAAGTTGTAAGATATCATCAATGGCCAACATGGAGGCATAGACCGTTTTGAAAAATCAACCATATATCAATATCTTACAACACCTAAGGGCATAGTGGATTGCATTCGGACGACCATAGAAACCAGCCCAAGGCCTTGTCAAAGGGCATAAAGATTGACAAAGTTGGGATGTAAGTAATAAACTTTGTTTTGTATGCATTTTTTATTTCAAGAATGTTTATGGCTTTGTAAAAGAAATGATAGTAGTGTCAATTCCCTGATGTGAGAATGGCACTAGTGCCATTCTTCTAGTTACCACGTCATGCTTTTGACATGGTAATGGGAGAATCGCACTAGTGTCATTATTATCTCTATTACATGATTTGGATTAGAAGAATGTCTAGGAAGATTTTGATTTTTTTATATAGAAATTTGTAGGAGTTGCAAGCGTATCGATGGGCGCAAACTTTGCTACCAAGGACACACACATGGTCACATACGATGATGACATCTACGAACAATGGATTAGGATTTTGACATTGGTGAAGCAGGGTGATCTTGAGGGTCAAAATCCCACAATAACATATATGAGGTGTCTGCTAGGATTGGAAGACGAAGATGTACGTGCACTTCAAGCAGAGATTGAGTCTAAAGAAATAGTCTTGGTCAAGTCAAGCAAAGACAAGGACTCCATTGAAATGTCTCAATGGGCAATGGAGATTAAGCATGATAGAGCCCTGAAAGAAGCACTCATCAAGGATTTCAACTCACGTCACCCTTCGCCCCAACATCAAACATGGGATGCCCTTGCAACTTACTTCAAAATTGATTCAATTGTTTATCAGAGCTTCAAGGGTTCATGTGAGTCATGGGTCAAAGAGAAGCTGTAAGTTGGCAAGTCCACACCTGATTTCCCAAAAGCCACATCAATCTATGTTGATTGGGTGATTAGTTCAATAGAGGGTAACAAGTCTACATCGCAGTCTTGTTTTCCTTGGACAATTATTCAAGTGAACATGGAGATGGAGGGGGAGAGCTTTCTAACACATCACTCCAAGGGACAACTTCCAATCAACTTGTGTGTGCTTGACACCTCAGAGGGATCTGCCAAATGCATGTGCTGGGATAAGGCTGCCTTCAAGAAGTTGCTTTGTGGCTTGATGGAGACCGTTGCCACTCTGTCACAGTATGTATTGCTATCATTTATGACAATGACATAGATGGTAAATCTCAAGGAAGCAATGATAGAGGCTGGATTTTGGCATAGAAGGTTTGTGGGTGTTATCCATGAATCGGATAGTGCACAAAAGGGTTTGTCTGAGACCTTCTGTTTTTTGTCATTTGTCAGCTCACATGATGGGTTTGATGGATTTGAGCACATGTTAGAAATCACAAGGCATACACAATAATTGAGGACAATATTCTTTATTCTGATGACGGCGATGAGTATGGAAAAGAGGCGGTTGTGAAGCATGGCATCATCAAGGAGTGCATCAGGTGCTATTGTAGTAGGGAACATGAAGTTGTTGTTGACATCTTTACTAATGGATGTGTGGCATTACAAGCATTGTCAAGCAAAATAAAAGTGATCTCGCTGGTGAAGACATCCCAACAGGTGACAGAGGTCGAGGCTGTGTGTGTGGCACATGCATCAAATAATCCCCATATTAAGATTTGGTCTAGCATTGAGAGGCCTCTTGAGACACATAGAGCTGATTCACCTATCGATGGAGAAATTAAAGAGGGTGAGCATCACATTGAAGACTTGCGACCTTTAACTGAAGTAGATCTTGAAGCTATCCCAAAGATTACATTGGAAGATTTGGAGCAAGGTCTTTAGCTACTCATTTATGCCTTGTGTATTCAGTTTCAAAATAATATGACTTTTATGGATTTTCTCGATTGCACATACTCTCATCATATTAAAGATATTAAACATTAGGTATGATAAAATTGTGTGACATAATGACATGGGGAATGGTACTAGTGTCATTCTCCCTATGTCGGGTTATACGTAAGAGGTACTATTAACATTTTATGCGACCTCATATGGAGAATGGCACTAGTGCCATTCTCTCTTTGTGGTTATGTAGAAATGGTAATACTGTTATGTTCCTTTCTTGAATCTATGTTAGTTGAAAGCATTACAGAGATTAAAAATTGTATAATATTAACTATGCTACCAAAGTTTTGATTTGGGTGCTTTCTACAAATCTATTGGACCAAAGTAATACAGTATCTATGCTTTCAGATCATGCATTGTACATTGTTTTTGGGACATGGGGGGAGGCACTAGTAGTATTCTCTCCTCCCAATGAGGGTATAGAGAAAGGCACTAGTGGCATTCTCGATAACCTTATATGTAAAATGGCACTAGCACCACCCCAAGAGAAGAATGGCACTATTGCCATTCTCTCTATGAGTTCAGAGAGAAAGGTTGCACTATTTGCATTCTCAATTGACCTTTAGAGAGATTGGCACTTTTGCCATTCCCCAAAAATACAATGGAATCAGTGAACGACGATGGATAATGTGTAAAGAATAAGGGAGAGAGATAGGAGACTCAAGTTCAGCTTTCTTCACAACACACAAAAGAGAGAGGACACAAGGTTGGAGGGTGAAGCCTTTCTTCACTTTTGCACACCACAACAATTACAATAGAAGAGGGAAATACCCTATATGTCAAACCCTAGAATACGTGGTTCATATGTGAACCCAAACCAAAACATACGTGGTAGTCTAACTACACCACGAGTACAACTAACATAGGCGGTGACATAAATGATAGTCATCCAAGAGATATGTCGGGGATAGAGCTTGATATCTCAACACTCCCCCTCAAGCTCAAATCCATCTCACGTACACCAAGCAAGCTCCTAAATCTGCGAAGCTTCTCGGTACCCAATGCCTTCGTAAAGATATCAGCCACCTGCTCCTCAGTGCTGACATAGACAAGATCAATCTCACCAGCTAGAACCTTCTCTCTCACAAAGTGATAATGCACCTCAATGTGCTTCATTCTAGCATGATAAACTGGGTTATTAGCAAGCATGATGCTGCTAATGTTGTCACAATGAATGACAACTGCTGCATGAACTGACTGTCCCATATCTGCAAGTAGCTTCCGTAACCAAGCTACCTCACATGCAGCCATTGCTGCACCCCTGTACTCAGCCTCTGTGCTCAACAAGGCAATTGTTGGCTGCTTCTTGCTGCTCCAACTGATGGCACCACTCCCAAGGGAAAACATAAAACCACTAGTAGATCTCCTGTCTGAGACACTACCAGCCCAGTCAGCATCTGTGTATCCATGTACCTGTAATACACACCCAGCTTCATAAAGCAGTCCATAATGCAATGTGGACTTCACATACCGCAGTATGCGCCTAGCAGCATCCAAATGTGGCTTCCTCAGTGCCTGCATAAACTGACTCACCAGCCCCACAGCATAGCTCAAATCTGGTCTGGTTATAGTCATGTAAATCAAGCTACCTACTATGCGCCTGTACATAGTAATATCTTCAAGAAGCTCACCTGTCTCTGCATTGAGCTTCACATTCTGCTCCAATGGAACAGAAATAGGCTTACAGCCTGTCATCCCATATTTGGACAGCATGTCCAAACCGTATTGCCTTTGCAACAGCCATATCCCACTCGGGGATCTAATAACCTCAATGCCCAAGAAGTAACGCAGCTCTCCCAAATCCTTCATCTCAAATTTCTGCTTCAATAGCAGCTTCACTTCATTAATGTCTGCATCACTATCACCTGTAATAATCAAGTGATCAACATAGATGACTATAAGCACAATCCCTCTGTTTGTCCTTTTCACATAAAGTGAAAAATCTGAATTGGAAATCTGAAATCCAATAGTGACAAGATATTGCCCTATCTTGTCTGACCATGCCCTCGGCGCCTGTTTTAAGCCATACAAGGCTTTGCGCAACCTGCATACAAAATCGGGGTGTGAATTATCCTCATAACCTTCTGGCTGCATCATATAAACCTCTTCCTGCAAATCACCATGCAAGAAGGCATTTTTCACATCCATCTGATGCAAAGACCATCCCTTTGCAGCAGCCATAGCAATTACTGCTCTCACAGTTGCCATCCTTGCAACTGGGCTGAAAGTTTCCTCATAGTCAATTCCATATGTCTGCGCAAAACCTTTGGCAACCAATCTTGCCTTGTACCTGCTAACAGACCCATCAGCATTGTGCTTTACTTTGTAAACCCACTTGCAGCCAATAGCCTTCTTATCATGAGGCAAAGGAATCAAATCCCAAGTGTGGTTTGCATCCAAGGCAGCCATCTCTTCATCCATAGCTGCTTCCCAATTTTTATGCCCTGCTGCATCCTCAAAACATGTGGGCTCTGGCTCCTCTAGAACCTTGACCATATAAGCATAGTGATGTTCTGTATACCCATCATATCTCAGCCTGTCAACTAGATACTTAATACGAGTGGACCTCCGTACAACTGGATCAGTTGCAGCAGTCTTTAAATCATGCCTGCTTTTCCTTGCACCAGGTGTAACAACAGAAGGAATCCCAAGTTCCTCATCAAGGCTCATTTCAGAGCCGCTTGACTCTCCATCAACATGAGAGCTACCAGCAGACACATCAAACACTGGAGTATGGTCCACTTTTTCTTTTCCCTTATGTGATACCTGCACAACACTATCAGGACTGCCATGTGACGATTCACTAGATCTCAATCTCCCTGTCCATGCATTAGATCCACTAGTAGAGGACTCTCTGGGTCCACTCAAGGCTTGAGATTGCTAATCTGCATTTATTGCAGCATTCCCATTTCTTGCATCTGCATCTCCTACCATAACAGTTGGTGCATACCAGCTGCTCATTTCATCAAAAACAACATCTCTGCTCACTTGCATTTTGCGAGTGGAAGGGTTATAACAGCGATACCCTTTCTGGTGCTGAGCATATCCAATAAAGATGCATTTTTCTGCCTTTGGATCTAGCTTGGTTCTCTTCTCATCAGGAACATGAACATACGCTATGCAACCAAATACCTTCAAGTGAGAAATATCTGGTTTTTGGCCTGTATACATTTCTTCAGGCGTCATGCCATGGACAGCTGCAGTGGGAGTTCTGTTCATAATATAAATAGCAGTTGCTACTGCTTCAGCCCAAAAATAATCAGGCATGTTTTTCTCATTTAGGATCGCCCGTCCTACTTCTGCAATATGCATGTTCTTCCTTTCTGCAACCCCATTCTGCTGAGGGGTAGACCTGCATGAGTACTTCCTTTGAATTCCCTGTTCTTTCAGATATTCACAAAATTCTTCTGAAAAGTACTCTCCCCCTCCATCAGATCTTAGCACTTTAATATGCACACCTTTCTCTTTTTCAACCATGGCCTTAAAAGCCTTGAAATGGCTGAACACTTCACTTTTGTGCTTCATAAAATAAATCCACACCTTCCTAGTGTAGTCATCAATAAACGTCACATAATAATGGCATCCACCAATAGAAGCAACTTTGGTTGTCCAAACATCTGAATGGATCACTTCCAAAGGTCTTCTGCTCACCTTAGCATTTTTGGGAAATGCATGTCTGGCCTGCTTACCCATTTGGCATGCTTCACATACCTTTTGCATTCCCTCAACTCTGAATTTAGGGAAACCTGCAACAATGTTTTTCGTTTGCATAGATTTCAGCCTTTGTATATTCACATGCCCAATGCGCTTGTGCCATATCTCAATATCTGCAATGACACCTCTCCCATGCGCAAACATAGCAGCTTTCACCTCAGGCATATCAACATCCAAGGTGAACATTCTGCCATTTTTGTTGCCTTTCGCAACCAAGCGCAACCAAGCGGCACTTATTTTTCAAGTCCTCAACGAAGCATCCATCAGGATTAAATCTAACCTGCAGACCTTGCTCAACCATCTGGCCAACTGAAACCAGGTTCTTAGTGATTTTTGGAACATGAAGTACATCTGCCAAGTACTTTGTTTTGCCATCCTGCATAGCCAATGGCACTTTACCAACCTGCGTAATTGGGTGCGCAGTATCATCACCTGTTTCAACATAACCTGGCTTATCCAAATTTCTAACATCATGAAACCACTCACCATGACTGGTCATGTGGTTAGAGGCACCTGAATCAACATACCAAACATCATTGCAAGCTGCAGCATCTTCTGACATGGAGTTAACCATATGCTGCATCACAAAAAGGTGCTCATTTCTGTCGTCACCATGCCCACTTGATGATGCATAGTTGCTTTGCTGCAACTTCCCACTTTTGATGTCATTCTGTTTTTTATAGCATGTATTCTCCTTGTGTCCAGGCTTTCCACAATAATAGCATTCTGTGCTACTATTTACTTGCTGGTTCCTTTGCCATGAACCACGGCCTCTTTGGCTCCCCCTGCCTCTAGAACTACCACGTCCTCCTCCATAGGACTGTTTTCCTGTTGTTGCTGTTGGTTCTGATTTCCTGCACGGCCACCAAAACGGCCTCTTCCTCTACCCCTGCCTCTACCTGTATTCGAGTAGAAAGCAGTCTCTTGAGAAGTTGAGGTGGCTGAACCACCATTCCTTTGCTCTTCACTCAGCAAGAGAGCAATAAGTTCCTGAAAATTAGGAAATGTTTCACGGACTCCAATGGATGTCCGAAACTGTGCATAATCTTTCCCAAGACCATTCAAGGTCACGGACACTAAGTCCTCATCATCAACAGGTGCTCCAATGGAGGCAAGAGAATCTGCAAGGCCTTTCACCTTCAAGGAATACTCATTTATATTCATATTTTTCCTTTGCACATTGTGCAACTCCTGCTTTAGCTGCATCTTTCGTGCTTTGGTATTTGTGCTATACAGCTTCACCAATGTATCCCATGCCTCCTTAGGTGTCTCTACATCCTGTATGTGCACAATCATAGAATCTGAAATGCTAACAGACAGCCAATACAAGCATTTTCTGGCTTTTTCATGCCATTCTTTAAAGGCCTTCAATTCAGCAGGAGTGGGAGCAGCACCCAAAACTGGTTCTGTAGTTTCACCACTGATGTAATCCCAAACTCCCTTTCCCATAAGGAAGTTTGTCATCCTGAACTTCCATGCTTGGAAGTTGTTCTTGTCAAGCTTCTCATTGACAATGGTAGACAGATTCTCAGACATTTTATAAATCACGAATTGCAACAGCAACCTGTAAACACAGCAAATGCCTCAAAAGGGCAAATAGCAAAACTTCTGCAAAAAGCCTCACAGGGGCAGATCTGCAACACTGACGAAAGTGGTATTTCACCACACAGTCACTTCCTAGTGACGATTTTGCATCAACAGGCAACAGGCATGAATCTGCAACTCCCAATATCTCTGCACACAGGCATACGATGCAAAGTGGCACCTTTCCACCGACTGGCCGCGCGCAGTGGTCGCACAGCAAAAACAGGGCCTTTTTCTGAGTGCCTGCGAAGAACTTCCGCCTTCAAAACGGGCCCCGAAACGGCCTCAAATCAGAAAAATAAAGTCACCAAGGGCTTTGCCCTCACCCGCAGCATATACTGCGCTCTCGCCACACCGCGAAGGGCCTCTCAATCTGAAGCAGTGCACTCTTGCACTTCTGGCTGTGCTACCTGCAGAGATTTGCTCCCAAACTCGAAATAGGAAAGCAACACTGGTCCTCTTACCAGGACACCACAAACTTGGCTTGCTTTCTTGAGCTCCTTACCACGAACAAGGCTCTGATACCATGTAAAGAATAAGGGAGAGAGATAGGAGACTCAAGTTCAGCTTTCTTCACAACACACAAAAGAGAGAGGACACAAGGTTGGAGGGTGAAGCCTTTCTTCACTTTTGCACACCACAACAATTACAATAGAAGAGGGAAATACCCTATATGTCAAACCCTAGAATACGTGGTTCATATGTGAACCCAAACCAAAACATACGTGGTAGTCTAACTACACCACGAGTACAACTAACATAGGCGGTGACATAAATGATAGTCATCCAGGAGATATGTCGGCGATAGAGCTTGATATCTCAACATAATGTTCATACTTTATTGTTATTTATTAGTTTCATATGCTTTTGTGCTTCGACATTGTTGAATACACTCTAAAGAATCAAAATATTTCTATATTCCTCAACTTCCACAGGGACCAATGATGCATGGAAGGATGTGGAGACATCAAATGTAGAGGACAATATACCACCAGTGATGAGGACTATCAATTACACGATGGATGCAGGAGGTATAGAAGAAAACATAACCCCAAAAATTGAGAAAATTGCAAGGAATATCACGAATCCTATACTTTTAGAAGAGAACATGGATGAACGTACTGTCTCAACATTGGGGACAAAACTAGATAATCTTATTGTTGTTGCAAACATGCATGAAATCATAGCACCTGACAATTTGGATGAGTCAGAAGCCAGCAACTTCAAGGAGAATTTGGATCTATATCCACATACAATTTCTTTGGATATGCCACAATTAACAATCATATTAGACTTGAATGGCCTGTTATTAAGTCGCTGCCTATTCAAGTCTCCAATACATCCATCTATTATGCATGGCAAAAATAGTTATATGGTTGTTCGTCCTGGGTGCATAGAATTTCTTAAAATCTTGCTACAAAGATTTAATGTAGGTATCTGGTCAACTGCGATGGAGCATAACATACTTGATATGGTAGGAAAGCTGCAAAATTATGCAAATGAGAGCCTCCCTTTCTTTGTTATATGGTCTCAGCAAGGATGCTACACTTACAGTAAGACAAGGATAAATAGGCCTGACAAGGTTGGTGTTGAGGCAATGTTCAAACCCTTAGCAAAAATCTCAAAGGCATTTGGATGTGATGCTAGGAGGACAATCCTTGTTGATGACTCCCCATACAAGGCTTGCATTAGCCCTCCATCAAATTGCATATTTCCTTCAACGTTTGATGTACAAGACAGGGATGATAATATCCTACTGAGAGAGTTGATTCCGTACTTACTACAACTCGATGAGACTAAAGATGTGCGCAGCATGATTGAGACAAATCGGTATGGACAATTACCTGTGATGGAGGGGCATAAGGATTTCAACCTTGTCCAGAAAGTAATTGATGAATGGAGGGAGGAAAATCATGCATGGTTAAGAATGGAATATAAAACAAGAAATCTTCCTCTTGCAGATCAACTAAGAGAGAGGGATATAGGTGGTAGGGCAACCCATGGTGGTGATGGCCAAGTGCCTAAACTCAATGCATCCCAAATAGGACTTTTAAGGAACGCTCCGCAACTCTCTAGCATGAATGCTATGCAAGTTTCTCAATTGGCTATAGACCTAGGGTACAAAGGTCGCTATATCAAGAAATACATTGCTAAGGGCTACATAACCCGACTACAGAATGCGTATTTTTCATGAAGGTACATATGTCAAAGTGTTTTTTGATTTTATCTCAATATATATAACTGTTGTTGTAGCTAATTGAATTTGTCTTTTGTGATGTAGATAGATATACGTTCAAATCAAGCTTGAGTAGGTACATACCAGAACGAGATCCACATTTGGACCACCAAAGTTACCTGTCCCTATCAATGAAGTGTTCTAGATAAAAAATGTGGCTTTCGAGGTGCATGAGTCAACCATTACAGGAGCTGGCTTGGGCTTGTTTGTGCATGGCTCCATCAAGAGAGGGACTACTATTCTCCATTATGGAGGTGACAAGTACTCCTACAGAGACTGGAAGGAATTATGTAGAGTTCATCCAAGGCTAAAGAAGTACTCGATCCAAGAGGACCCTACTATCCCTATGAAGGATATGGTGCATATTGTTGGTGATGTTCAATATGGCAATGTGGCAGGATTTATTAACAGCAATAGAAATACCAATGTAAAGCCAAATGTTTGTTATGTATTTTCCCCTGATGTTCCACCTTGGTATGACCCCATGATGAACATAGATATTGCAAAATATGGTCACATTTGTATTGAATCCATAGATGATATACATGCAGGAGAGGAGCTATTTGTAGACTATGAGTTTTGAATAACAACATTGTATATCTTTATACGATCATTACTTATGGGAATTACTACTTTCTTGCCAACTATGTAAATTGGTGCATAATTGTTGTGTGTGAATAATATGCAAACATGTTCATAACTACATTCATAATGTATTTAGAAGGAGTGTCTCTCATGCCATTCTTTCCGGTGCCATTCTCTTTGGGGCTAGAAATTGAGAGTTTCTTTGGAATCATGATTTATTTCAGGGATTTCAATGGTGTATCAACAAGTTATGTTTTCATCCTAAAGTGTACTTTTTTACTTTGCAATGAGTAATCAACATGATATGTAAAGTTATCGTTTTACAATAATGCTAGTTAGTCCAAACATTGAAAGTGCACAATAAATGATTGTCATTGCCACCTAAATTACATCAAATTCTTGTCATTGCCCATTGATTTTCCATCAACTACCTATCTTAAATTCATTCTCCTCAACTACATATCTTAATTTTCCATCAACTGCATATCTTACTAAGTTAAAGAGCATGTGTGTTTTCATTGCAATACTCATGGTTATTAATTACACTCTACATTTTTTAAACGGTATTTTGGAGATTTTCAAATGAGAATGCTCACAACAAAAGCGAGTCTCAATATCAATGGAAATTCCAGAGACTCGCTATTATGAAGGTGTTTTTGAACATCACTATGGCTTACGAGATGAATCTAACTCAAATGGGTTTCAAAGTTTATTATTTTTTTGATGATAACGTAGTTTAGACACTGATATTCTATTTATTATTTGAGAATGTAGTTGATATTTCACACTTCATGAATGGCTATCTAGTCTATTTTCACATATTTCTCCTGTTTTTTCATTGAGGGGAGCTACAATTTCTTCCAAAACTGCCATTCTAGGAATTGGGTTTTTCCCGAATTGGGAATTGGAAATGGCATTGAGAAGCTAAACTCACATGCTCATTCTTCTATGTAGTGATCACTGTCTCCGCTGTGTAGAGATCATATGGAATTGTGTCAATCTCTGTGGACAATGCCACCAGTGGAGAATGGTAGTGGTGCCAATCTCATAACATGACCTGCAAACATGCACAAGGAATCCTAAACTCACATGTGCATTCTTCTATGTAGAGATCACTGTCTCTGCTGTGTAGAGATCATATGGAATTGTGTCAATCTTTGAGTTCATCAAACTCACATGTGGATTGGAATCGGACACCACTCTCCTATGATCATTAAAATACCCCTCCTAGAATAGTAGGGTGAACATTTGTACAAGTGGAGAATGGCAGTGGTGCCAATCTCTTATTAGGCCCTAAGAAATGGCATTGAGAAGCCTAAACTCCCATGTGCAGAGATCATATGGAATTGTGCCAATCTCTATGGAGAATGCCACCAGTGGAGAATGGTAGTGGTGCCAATCTCATACCATGACCTGAAAACATGCACAAGGAATCCTAAACTCACATGTGCATTGGCACTTTTGCCATTATCCTACTGCCATTCTCCGCTAGTGGTTGAGAGTTTCTTTGGAATCATGATTTATTTCAGGGATTTCAATGGTGTATCAACAAGTTGTTATGTTTCCATCCTAAAGTGTACTTTTTTACTTTGCAGCCATGTGACTGACCAAGATGTCAAGCGTAACCCAAAAGGGTTCACGCCATCCATGGTGAGCCCAAGATGTAGGTTGCGTGGCTCCCTTGCAAATTTTGGCCATCCCCCCCACTGATTGTCTATGTGCTTCCAAGCTGCACACTCCGCGAGAATCCGCAATGTGTCATTAGTGGACCGATGTGTAGCATGCGAAGTCACCAACTCTGCTATGGATTTGCATCATAACATGTGATGTATTCTATAAATGATGGGAAAGTGTCTCAAGACCTTTACCGGGATCTGCTCACCTTGCAAGTCATCTCTATATCATTGTTCCCCACACTCCGGACAACTAGCCAAATCTCCATGCTCATGATGAAAGAGAATATAATCACTATGGCAAGCATGGATGGTATCATAATCCATACCCACCATTCTTAGCATCTTCTTTGCTTCATCTCTTGATGCGGGAATGGTATTTAGTGCAGGCAAGATCTTCTGGAGTAACCTATCGCAATTCAAACATACATAGGCTTCGAATAATGAGAAACTATGATTATTCTTAAAACAAACAATATCCAAATAATGAGACAAATTAATGTGGGAGCTAACCTCATTAAGGCCGAGACACTTGTATCCGACCACCCATACTTTGCTTGCAAATTCAAGATTGAGAGACACAACAAGACAAAGCACCTATAGACGGACCCGATAGATGTGTAAATATCAGGCACATCTATAGGCATAGATAGAATAGTGAAAATATGGGCGCATCTATGAGCACATCTTTTAGCACATCTAATAGCACAGTTATTAATGCGTCTAATAGCACGTCTGCACTATCTTTTAGACACGTATTTAGGTGCCTTTATAAATGCAGAATAGAGAATACAGAGAGTGATATTTTGCTATAGGTTGATAAATGTGCATCACTGCTTTCCAAACATTGCCCATGATTATGGTGCCTTGGTGTCCCAATGTTTGTCTTCCAACATTTTCCAACACATACATGACCATATGGATTTACCTTTGATCACGTATAATTGGAATCCTAATACTAGCACCACACTCAAAGTTGGTGCACGTCCTTGACATGTCAAAATAAAAAAATGGGGCAAGGGCCATATCGACATGCCATTTCTATCTAGTGGCATCCTGGATATTGTATAATGCACGTAGATATGGCCCTTGTCCCTAAAGGGGACCCCTCAAGGCCATATCGTCACTTGAATTTTTCTTGGTTGAACAATAGAAAACATTTTCCTTGGTACACAAATATATAACTCCAATAACCAATGCAGTGGCTTTCATATATCTCCTCCCATAATACGTAAAAATAGGTAATGGAGCTATAACTCCAAGAACTAGCGCGGTGGTCTCTCCAAGACAACCTTGAATTATGGGTGATGACAGGTGGTCACGCCAGAGATTGTGCTGAGGTGATGCTCAAAATGATAGATTGTGTCTCATTATTATGCCAAAAACTAGCGCAGTGGTCTCTCTAATCCAACCTATGATTTGCATGGGCTGTAGGCAAAGAAGTGGCAAACGACTACATGATGACACGTGGTCAGGCCAGAGACTATGCTGCAGTGGTGTTCAGAATGATAGATTGCATCTAATTCTTATAGCAAGAACCAGCATGGTAGTCTCTCCAAGCCAACCTTCAATTTTAATGATTTGAATGGGCACGTGCCAAGTGACAGGTGGCAAAGCTGTAGCAAAAGGCTGCGTGATAATAAGTGATCAGGCGGCATAGGCCAAAGACTGCGTTGCACAAAGTAGTGCAGAGATGCCATGTGTCAAGCTATGCAGTGCTCTGAACAAATAGATTGTGTCTCATTAATACGCCAGTGCGCCTTCATGATGTCGGAAAAATTTTCGATGAGAGCATGGGTCCACGTAAAATTTAAATATTCACCCAGAAGCGCATCGCATCGTGGCCCAAAAATGGCCCCCAAAATAGTTTCACGATTGGCTACATCCAAGCTAATGTTGACCCGATTATTGTGGCATAATCCAATATATTATAAAGCTTGACTTTCGACGCTTCTTTGTGTATGTTTTGGATGTCAAGTGGTTTAAGGATGTGGTGGAAAGAGGCCCTAATGCAATAATCAAACGCAATGCAAGTGGCTTTGTCATTATTAACTCCACAAAGTTTTGGCAAAGCAAGAAGGACACACTAGTACTACCGCAACAATGTGAACAGGTACTCTACACAAATATAAAAATACTCACTTTTAAATATTTGATACCTTCGATGCAAGGAAAATAACACGATTGTATTTGTGTTTGAGTTTGTTTGTCTATATGGTGAATAATAATATGTGGTGGCATGTCATACCTAATATGCCATGTTTCAAAGTGATGTATAGTACATTTACTAATATGGAGCGTATGGAGGATGATCATGGCCATGGAGGTCATGATGATCGTGATACGAGAGAGGAGGATGATCATGAGATAGGAGATATAGATATGCAGGCCATTACCCATGAGAACGAGCCTACCATTGGTGATGCTGATTTCGATGAGCACATGAGTAGCACAAGTAGTAGTGGGCTGAATGTATTTGTAGAGAGTCAACATTGGTTTGGATTTTGAAGTAGATACTTCGTTGAAATGTGCAATGTCCAATTGATGGGATATTGTGTTGGTACCCTAGAGGGGTATGTTTGTGGGAATTATGGTAGCCACACAAGAGGATGTGGACTACATGAATGGATGTGGGACATTGGTCACCACAAGTTGGCAGAGGATGCCACACACTAGGCTTATGCCTTGAGACTCTCTATATAAGAGGTCTATCATTGTATTGTTTATCAAGCATTGGAATACATTGTTGAGTGTTGCCTACATTGTTGTCTCTCCCTTATGGATTTTCTTGTATGGTTCAATCCTCCATGATTGTTACACTAATCTCATGTAGCCCTAGGCTTAGTGGCAGTCTCATTCAGTTTCTTATCATGGTATCAGAGTTGGTAGTCCACAAGCTTAGGCAGATTAGTGTGTTTTCTTTCATGTTTTTTGTATAGAGAAAAATAATGGCAACACTCTATCATTAGGGAGAGTTTTGTGTGAGATTATGCCTTTGCTGGATTTGGAGTAGCCCATGAAAGAGCCAGGCTTGAATTGAAGTTTTCTACTATGAGAAAAGAAGACTGATGTAGGTTATTGTTGCAAAAGATGTTGCTGCTTATGGAAGATGCAAAAGAAGATTGTTGCTAGGAGGAGATTGCATTGCTTAAAGAACATTTTGCAAAGTTTAAAGAAGAGAAGGACACGCTGGTCGGAGAAAAAGAACAGGTCTTGAAGCAAATGAAGGACTTCGAGAGGAAGACGGAAGAGCTACAGGAGGAGCTTCTTATGCTACGGGAGCAAAGAAAGTGCCTCGAAGGAAAAAAAAACTGGAGGTCGTAGTGAAGATTGAAGCTGCCCAAGGAGGAAGCTGTTGTCATCATTGAGTTGCAGCAACGAAGCTGCATAGCCCATTCCGGAGAGATTATACAACTTGATATCGCAGCGCATCTTGTATCGATTCACAACAGCATCAGAAAGTAGCCGAAGCAACACAAGGAGCTGCATCAAATCTTTCTCGACATGGTTGTGCTTGTAGAAGCCCAGGGAGAGCAGCTGAACGACATTCAACATCATAAGAACAAGTGACGATCTGGTGTGCAAAGTGGATGTTAGGTGTCTAGATTGGTAGACACATGCACACGCACGTGGTTGTACACTCCAAATTTGTCATTGAGGGGGAGTGTTGACAGATTAGATTGGCAATGCCAAAGTGTAATGGGTGAGAGGTGAGATGGGCACATATGATTGTACATTGAGGAGGGGTGTTGAAATGTGCAATGTCCAATTGATGGGATATTGTGTTGGTACCCTAGAGGGGTATGTTTGTGGGAATTATGGTAGCCACACAAGAGGATGTGGACTACATGAATGGATGTGGGACATTGGTCACCACAAGTTGCAGAGGATGCCACACAGTAGGCTTATGCCTTGAGACTCTCTATATAAGAGGTCTATCATTTTATTGTTTATCAAGCATTGGAATACATTGTTGAGTGTTGCCTACATTGTTGTCTCTCCCTTATGGATTTTCTTGTATGGTTCAATCCTCCATGATTGTTACACTAATCTCATGTAGCCCTAGGCTTAGTGGAAATCTCATTCAGTTTCTTATCATACTTTGGCAAGGGTTGATCTCATTGAGGATGAGAGCGAGCCCATCATTGATATTGGCAAAACTATTTTACATATTGTCACATTCTCCTCACCTCACTTAATTTTTGTATATGTGGGTTTACCAGAAAGCATTGATATTTTTATTAAAATTATGTGCTTTTGACCAATGCAAACTTGGTCCTGGAAGTAAATCAACTTAGAGAGAGGCCCAAAACCGTGCCCCTCCTAATCCTCAGATCTCATAGTAAACAAGGCAAGTACACAGGAAGTGCTCCTTTGTCGAAGGATGCTATTGCACATCCTTTAACTCATTATGTTATTCATTAAATAAAATCACTTGTTTTCCTTAAATGTCCTATTTATGGTCCTTCGCTTGTTGCCTCACGAGCAGACGCATTGAATAAGGTCATCTATGAGAATCACCATCGATTTCTCCCACCTGATCATCCTAGATACGTTGTCCCTTGGAATGAAGTCCTCCCACAATCACTCACTGTGGGAGATTGGATGAGAATTTGGGACAGTTCCATGACTCCTCCACCACTTGGCATGAGCCGGTAAGGGTTTGTAACTATTGTGTGCTATATTGGCTAGAAATAAAGACTGCCCATTAACACCGGCTTTTGTTTAGATACTCCATCTTTTATCATTTACCATATTGAACCCACCTCAAGATCAATCACCTGCTTGATCCCATGCATATCTTCAAGAATGTGGCATCTACCATTTGGGAACATTTGAATGGGACACGAGATTCCGCAGGCATAAGGGAGGATCTACGTACCACAGGGAGGATGCATGAAGCTTGGCCACAAGAGAGACCAAATGGGTGTGTTTTTTACCTCATGCACCATGGAGGTTATCAAAGCTAGAGATGGTGGTGGTGAAGCACACTATTACTATAATTCGTACTCCCACTAGATGCATGAGGTGTTTGAAGGGGGCCTTTACAAAGAGCAAGAAAATAGGTGTAGAGCAATTATATGGCTTGAAATCTCATGATTGGCACAAGATGCTAAAAGTAAGTATTTTATGTGCATAATATCTTTTTCCTTTCAAATTTGTGAGTGAATTAGAAGCAACTAATCAACCATTCCTCGTGTGTTCAGTTCATACTACTTACTAGCATTTCTCGTAGTGCATCAAAGGATGTGAAGGATTGTATTTACAAGATGGGCAACCTTGTGAGGTACTTTACATGATACAAAATGTGATGTGTATCAATGCTCCATGCAAGGTGTTCATATTGCTAATATGGTGTACTTTTTTATTTCTAGATATGTGAGCTCAAAGGAAATAGATCCCACCATGCTTGATAATGCTCGAGTTATGTCAGTGGAGGTGGTTTGTTTAGTGGAGGAGACATTTTCACACTCTATTCTAGTGCTTGACAAGTAGAATTTCGAAAATCCTTGTCGAACCACGACTTCTTAGTGGGCAGCAGTTTGCAAACACCCTCACACAAAAAAAAATGATGATCATAATTGCACTTTCCGTCTCCTTTGTTTGTAGTCTACTGCTCAGGATTCTTCCTTCATCATGCGAGGAAGAAGCTGCCTTTTGCTGGCAATGACTAAGTCCCCCTTGCTGCTGCCTTGCCGCTATAAGCCTATAAAGGTATCCACCCTCTCCTCAAACTCAGCGAATACCCATACTTTTCCTCTTCGTTTTACCTACCAAGTTTCCCTTGCCTTACCAAAATCATCACTACCGCTTTTTGCCTCACGGAGCGCTTATTCACCTATCAGTGTGGGCAAAGGACATTCCACCTTAAACCATCTGCAAAAGAGAGAGAGCACAGCCCTAATCCCCTCCTTGCATTCTAGAATTGCAGATAGATGTAGGGCTGTGCTCTCTCTCTTCGGCCGCTGATGTCGGTGCTCTACAGAACCACTTCCTCAGACTTGCTCTTCAGTTCCCTTGCCGGCCTGGTCTTCCCCCTATCTTTAGTCATTGTAGTATTAACATGTTTCCCCCCATTGTCCTGTCAGTCTCATGCTCAGTATTATTTTTGTAATTTTGAAATCAGCCAAAAAGTGTATCTGGGGAATTGGGGATGCATGTCGCTGTGAGTATGGTGTAGGTAATGTTTTGCAATGGACGCCTTGCAGGCTTTCGTGTACACAAGAAGATGTTTCTCGGGATGGGTCAGTGGGAAGCACTCTCTGATTGCGGCGTGCTCAGTTTTCTCCATCCGAGCCGAAATTTTTTCGGGAAACAAAGTAAGAATCCCTCTTAGTTATGAATTGTGCGGCTACTCCATCTGACCACACCCAATGTTCATTGATGTGAATGCCCTGATCTTTCAACCATTTATGATGGAGCATAAAGCAATGCTGAACTAAAAAAGTGTTAATCATTTTATCATAAAATATATAAAAGTGATAGTATTGTGGATGACACCTGCAATACATGTACAGGTAATATGGCAAGAGATTGTAACCTGGCTAGAGTGCTAATGCATGGATTGGATCTCATTTTGTTCTTTGAAAGTGTACAAAATGCCATGACATGAGCTTTGCAATGGATTTGCACTTGAACATATGTTGGATGCGAGGGATTATGGGAAAATGTCGCAAAACCTTACGAGGCACGTCCAAAGTTTTGAGATCTGCTCTATATCTTGCCTCTCCACAAGTAGGACACTCTCTTGCATCCTTATGTAGTCCACGAAACAAAACGCAATTGTTGATGCATGAATGGATTTGCTTGTAATCTAATCCTCCAAGAGAGGTCACATGTTGCCTTGCCATATCTCTTGAGGTCGGTAATTTATTCTCCCTTGGAAGCATTTTACACAATAGCCTGCACGTGAAGACCATAAATGAGGAGAAGCATTCGAGTAATTGACCCACTAGCATAATTCACCATGTTTGCAAAATAGACTTTAAAGCTTACTTGAGTAATGCATTCAAACTTGCATTGCTCTATCCATAGATGGTGTGCAAGTTTAGTAACTCAAGGGAGGCACGTAGAACAGAGAATGTGCACCCCTCAAACAGTGGAGTCGATGTTGCGGTAAAAAGATCGTCCTGCTCCATGCTATCATCCCTCCCTTCGGATTCATGGACATATAAATCCTGCACCATATCATCAAACACCTCGTCCTCCACGGCTTCATGAGGTAATGGCGGAGGGCTAATATCACCATCACTCCATGCATCCATAATGGTCCCTCCTGAAGATCCCACCTCATATCGCCGATGCTTCGCCTCCTCATGACGAGCATAGGGCAACATATGCGAGTGTGGCACTACATCCTGTATCAAATTAAAATGGGATCATAAGTCAAACATATGAACACCCATAGGTATCTCAATCAACCTTAACTCTTTAACACTTACCATGTTTACGGTCACATCCCATTCTCCATACTTTGAGATGTGATTGAGTGTAATCCTGCATGCACGATACATGTTTCCTCGACATCGATCACACATACATTTGATTTTTTGCTCTAACCACATTTCGCGATGGTGGATACGGAGGGATTCATCCTCACTACAGCTACTTGTTGAAGATGAAGACATCCTACAAATAAACAACCCAAAAAATTTGCTCTTGTATCAAATATTTAATCTTAAAACTCTGTGGCGCATCTAAAACTGCGTCTGTCTGTTCTGTGGTGCACGTCTATAGGCATGTCTAAACCGTGTTGTAGATGTACAATTAAACACGCATTTAGACACGTATATAGACGTGCAATTAGATGCGCTTATAGATTGTTGGCTCTTTCCTACTGTTTTGGTAGGAAGAGCTGGGTAATCTATGTTGCAGGGTTCCGAGGCTTTTTGTCACCTACAAATATATTGGAATTGTCGTTGTAGTATATATGTAGCTTAGGACCTCGAGTCGTGTTCCGGTGAGAGACGTAGGCTTAAGTGTGGTGAGTAAACATAATGCAAGCATGTGTAAAAGGCACGTAAACCATTGTTGTTGGGGTAATGAAGGCTTTCACCTTCATTGGGGGTTGTAGGGTTTAGGAGGAGTTTAAGGGTTCAGAAGGAGGTTGTAGGGTTTAGAAAGAGTTCAAGGGTTTAGGAGAAGTTCCAGGGTTCAGAAGGAGGTTCCAGGATTTAGAAAGAGTTCCAGGGTTTAGAAGGAGGTCCAAGGTTTAGAAGGAGTCCAGGGTTAGAGGGAGGATTCAAGGTTCAGAGTAGAATACATGGTGGAGAACTCGTCTCCCTCGTAGATCATGGAGTATAAGGGTTTAGGAAAGCATAGGAGTGGGAGAGGAAGAAGGTGTAAGAGCATGGGTGAAGGAAGAGAAAGAGGAGGAAGGAGGAGGAGGGAAGAGGAGGAGGGAGAGGGAGGAGAGAGGAGGAGGAGGAGGAGGAGGGAGGAGGAGGAGGAGGAGGAGGAGGGAGGAGGAGGAGAAGGAGGAAGGAGAAGGAGGGAGGAGGAGAGGGAGAGGGTGGGTTGCAGGGTTGGAGGAGAGGGGAGAAGGGTTGCAAGGTTAGGACATGCTTTTGGACGTGCAGTGCAAGGAAGCATGGACACTTGAGACAAATGCTTGGAATACCAATGTAGACTCAACACAATGCCCCAAGAGTGTGGGCTTCATTCCATTATGGGGTATTTATACAAGTTGGAGAGCTTCTCTCTCTGCATGTAACACAAAGTCGTATCACAAAGTTGTAACACAAAGTTGTATCACAAAGTCGTAACACAAAGTTGTGTCACAAAGTCGTAACACAAAGTTGTGTCACAAAGTCGTAACACATTCTCTCTCTTCATGTAGAAGATGTAACACAAAGTTGTTACACAAAGTTGTTACACAAAGTTGTAACACAAAGTTGTAACACAAAGTTGTGTCACAAAGTTGTATCACAAAGTCGTAACACATTCTCTCTCTTCATGTAGACAAACTCGTAACACAAAGTTGTTACACAAAGTTGTAACATAAAGTTGTGTCTAGAAGTTGTAACACAAAGTTGTAACACAAAGTTGTATCACAAAGTTGTATCACCTTCTCTTTCTTCATAAGTTCATGTTGGCACAGAGTCAACATACTCCCGGATCCATTTTATTACCCGTCCTCAGGTTATGGCTTATTTTGATTTCAGAGTTGGGATGCCATGTGCATAATTCAGTGGCTATTTAGCTTGTGGTATGCGAGTCGTTCCTGCTATAATGCTTTTGCACCACACAATTTGTAGTCAATAGTCAAGAAACTTATCTCCTCTTAAGGAGGGGTAGATGACTATGATTGCCAGAGGGGATCTCGTTGCTGAGGTTGCGGATGCTGCCATCGAATCTTCTTGGGAAGAGGTTTAGCGGGGGTCTCGTTGTGGAGGATTGGTATAAAGGACGTTGGTCAAGAAGCTTGTCTCCACTTAAGGAGGGGTAGATGACTATGAATGTCAGAGGGGATCTCGTTGCTGAGGTTGCAGACGCTGCCATCGAATCTTCTTGGGAAGAGATTTGGCGGGGGTCTCGTTGTTGAGGCTGTCATTTCTTGCTATCTTGCATACATGTTGGATGCGATTGCACCCGTAGCATTGAGCTTGTAGATAATTAGTATGCAAGTTTGATATTTTTGCATATAGGAGACGGTTGTGATGTTTGGCGGGGGTCTCGTTGCGGAGGCTGCAGACTCTGTTGCCAATTCATCTTGAGTTTTGGCATAGCTTTGTGTAGTGCGTGTGAATTCATTGCATGCTTTGAGAGTATGGAATGAAAGTGTGTGATACTATTTTTTATGCAATCTATTATGTGCCTATGCAAAATCATGTGAGTGCATGTGATGTGTCTAACTATATGCTTATTTGTGGGATTTGATAGGGAAACTAAGACTCAAACATCCCTAATGTGCAAAAAACATGCGTATGCAGTGAGTGTGCGTGTAAGAATCTAGTGCAAACTATATGTGCAAAAACGTGCAAATGCGAGTGAGTGCTTGTGATACAATCTAATCCTAATTAAGGAAGACTTGGTTTCCCAAATCTTCGTTTTTGTTGGGGATGGCTCGCGTGTTGATGTAGTAGCGCTTCAGTCGGCTCCCGTTTATTGTTGTGTTGAATTGGACTCCATCGAGTGTTTCAAGTAGCACAGCTCCAATGGGATTCATCTGTCGTACTCGGTAGGGTCCTTGACCTAGATACTTCAGTTTTCCCTTGTGTACTTTGGCATTGTATAACAGGACTAAGTCGCCTTCCTTGATGTCTTTAGCTTTTAGATTCCTGTCAAACCATGCCTTTCTTCGACGTTTTTCTGTTGTCATGGCATGATAAGCGACTAGTCTTGTCTCTGTATGCTTTTCCAACTGACAGAGCCTTTTTTTTAAGGACTCATGATCACCCATGCGTTCCTGTATTGCGATGCGCAGACTTGGTATTATAAATTCAAGTGGGACCATGGCTTCAAGGCCGTACACCAATTGAAAAGGTGTGTTCCCTGTACTGACCTTGAATGTGGTTCTGTATGCCCATAAGGCTACATTCAGTTTCTCTGCCCAATCAGAACGCTGTGGTTCTACTACCTTGGTGAGGATATTGCATATGATTTTGTTTGTGGATTCTGCTAGTCCATTCCCTTGGGGGTAGTAGGGTGTGCTTTTTCTATGAATGACCATGAAGCCAGACAAGAGTTCTTGGATTACCTCATTGACAAAATGTGTGCCTCTATCTGACACAATTTCAAGGGGGCATCCGAATCGGGTGATCACATGTTCGTACAAGAATCTTGCTGTGCTTTTGGCATCTGCCTTTCTGACTGCTTTAGCTTCAGCCCATTTTGTAAAGTAATCAGTGGCCACAATGATGTAGCGTGCCTGTGTTCCTTTTGCTGCTGGGGATGTATGGGACCCACATAATCAATCCCCCATTTTTCAAATGGCTGTTGTGCAACAACTGTTGTTAGGGGATTGAAGTCTTTGTGTTGTGGTTTAATAGTTCGTTGGCATACATCACAGCCTTTTACATATTCATAGGCATCTGCCCACAGTGTTGGCCACCAGTAGCCTGCGAGGAGAACTTTTCTTGCTGTGGCTTCCCCTTGGAAGTGTCCTCCTGCAATGCCTTCATGGACTTCACTCAGGATTGGCAGGGTCTCATGAGGCATTACACATCTTCGTAATATCTGGTCCTTGCCCATCTTGTATAGTTGTCCTGCAATGAGTTGATATGGTGCAGCCTTTAGAATCAATTTTCTGGCATCTACTACTTTCATGTCAGGGGGTGGTCTTCCTGCCATCAAGTACCCAATGATATCTCCACACCATTCTGGAACAGCATCTATTTGAAATAGTGTGGCATCTGGTAAGTCATCTTCTATTCCATTGGCTTCTTCTCCTGTCTTGACTCGAGACATGTGATCGGCAATGTAGTGTTGGGCACCTTTGCGGACCACAATTTTGAAGTTGAATTCTTGTAGCAAGAGGAGCCATCTGGTTATTCTTCCGGTGGTACACGGACGGTTCACAAGATAAAGCAATGCTTGATGGTCGGTGTAGAAGACAAAATCATTTGCGAGTAGATAGTGCCGAAATTTCTTTACACTGTACACCATTTCGAGGGCTTCTCTTTCTGTGGTTGTATAGTTGATCTCTGCATCATTGAGTTGTCGACTGGCGAAGTAGACGGGGTAGTCTTTCTTATGTTCACCAGGTTGACAAAGCACACTCCCAATTGCATACTTGGATCCATCAGTATGAACATGAAAATCAATATCCCAATTGGGAGATAGAAGGATGGGTGCTGTGATTAGGCACCACTTTAAAAGCTCAAAGGCTTGGTCGCACTCTTCGGTCCATAAGAACTCCACTAATAATTTGTAAAGTGGTCTAGCTATCATGGCATACCGCAATATAAATCTTCTATAATAGCCGGCATGTCCCATAAAGACCTGTACACCTTTGGAATTTATAGGAGGAGGCAATTCCATGATGATCTTGATTTTATCCATGTCAGTTGCAATCCCATGTTGAGAGATGATGTGTCCCAAAACAACTCCGTGGGTGACCATGAATTGGCATTTTGTTGGATTTAGGGAGATGCCATACTCCCTGCATTTGATTAGTACTTCTTCCAGACATTTGAAGTGGTCCTGTTTGGTTGAATGGATGCACAAATCATCCAAGAAGACCTGTAAAAACTTATTCAAAAATGACTTGAAAGCTGTGAACATGACTCGCTGGAATGTGGCTGGGGCATTACAAAGGCCGAATGGCATGACTCTATATGCAAAAATACCCCATTCTGTAGCAAATGCTGTTTTTGATTGGTCTTGAGGAGCAATTTGTACTTGGTTATAGCCACTGAAGCCATCCAAGAAGCTATAAATTTCGGATCCTGCCACCTTTTCCAACACTGTTTCTGTTAAGGGTAGGGGGTAGTGATCCCTCATTGTGGCGGCATTCACATTTTTCAAGTTTACGCATATTCTGAGCTTCTTGTTGCATTTAGGCACAATGACAATGGGTGAAACCCAATCAGTGTGCTCTATCTCGTAGATGAATCCGGCATCTAGGAGTTTTTCCAGCTCGTCATAAACCATGGTGCCATATTTAGGATTTGTGCAATAAGGTCCACATACCTTAGGGCGAGCACCTTCCCTTATAGGGATCGTGTGAACTGCCACTTCTGGTGAAATTCCTTTCATCTCTTTGTATGACCATGCTAGGCAGTCACAGTATTCAATTAGGAGGTCTTTGAGTTTGATTTCATCTTCTTGACGGAGCTGTTTCCCAATGAAAACCAACTTTTCTTCCTCCCCTTCAAGGGCGAGGTTTATTGTGCATGTTTTTGCCGGTCCCTCATAGATTGGAGTTTCTCCAATGCTATTGGTTTCTTGAACTTCAGATTCTCTGATTGGTCTTGGCATTGCTATTGGTGCACTGCCACTTGTATAATTCTTAAAGTATTCCGGCACTGCTCGAAGATCGGCCTCTGATAGGGTTGAACTAGCCTGAGATGTGTCATGAGTACTGGGTGGCATAGTTGCATTTAGTAATTTGTTAGGCTCTTCTTTCCTTTCTTTTTCTGAAGTCTCTTGATTGAGCTTCATTCGCACATGTGGCTTATATTTCCGAAACTTCTTACGTTGGGAACTGTGGAGTAACTTTTCCACTGGTAAGGTGTTTCCAAGTAAGGGTTCATGTGCTGCACATACTCCTTCCAGTCCTTCAGGGGACCATTCAAGAGGTGGTGGTTTTGACTTTGAGGGGACTGCCTTTGCAAGATACAATTCCACAATCCGTGTTTGGACTCGTTCGAATTCATTGAAGTGCTCGGCCTTGGCTCTTCTGCGATTTCCTCCTGCAGCTTTCTTGCGGGATCTTCTGCTGTTATGCAACTGTGGAGGTTCAACTTTTGGGAGCTCAACTGCCATTAGGGCATGCAGAATGGCTAGGTCATTATCAAAGATGTGATCTTCAATTTCAGCATTTGCAGCCTCTGTTTCAAGGTCCCAAGGAAAATCTGAGTCATCATTGGTATGGGGACCTTCTTCAGGTTCATTATCCCATTCGAGGTCAGCCATAAAGAAAGGCATCTCTAGATCGATTGGTTCTTCATGCGTCGATGGAGGATCGACCTGTGGTGCGTTAACATCTATCTGTGAGGAGATGGGGTCTAATGAATGGCAGTTGTCGATGGTTGCCAATGTTTGTATCCAGTTATTGACATTGCTTTGTGAGTCACCTGCTATGGCATGCTGTTGCAAGGGATCTGATTTGCTCGAGATTGTCATGGAAGATGTGTCATCCAATGCTCTAGGAACAATTGGTTTAATGACTCCTGTCCCCACATTCACCCTGACTGCAGTGTCTCGATTCTAGATTGTCAATCTATCCGTTCCCCAGTCATGGAGGACTGATGCTTCCCGTAACCAAGGACGTCCCAGTAAGATTTGATAGGATTTTTTGGGGAGATCCAAGATTGTGAATTGAAGGGAAAAGCGGACTCCTGCGATCTTTGTGGACACGCCATTCACTATTCCCAAGGGTTTAGCCCGTGAATCATCGGCAAGGCGTATGTTGAAATTAGCCTTTTGCATTGGTGGGAGACCCCATTCTTCGTAAAGCTCCTTTGATAGGACATTGACACCTGCTCCACCATCCACTATGGCTTGGATTTCATTATATGCCTTGTGGATCAAAGGCACAGTGATGTTGCGTATGTCATCTTTCTCACCCATCCACACAGGGATATCATCAATGTCGTTCATAGGTGGAGGGGGATTTGCGAGTTCAATCCATCCTTTGAAACTCTCCCAGAGATTGGGACAATTTCGTAAGAGGATTCCGATGGGAATGGACACAGGGCAACTCAGGATGCTAGAGAGTGCAGCTCCTTCAAGTTGACGTGGCGGTACATTCTGTTGTGGAGTTTGTTGTTGGAACAAGGGCTCGAGTACAGTATCAATACTTTGTGGGGCCAAGTCATGGAGTGGGTCTTGAGCTTGTTTCTGAGCCTCAAATTGAGCTTGTTCATTTTGGACCCATTGCTGAAGTGCCTGAAAACGAGCCTTTTCCACCTCTGCATTCGGGAGTTGATGTAGATGAACTCGGCTGCTCATTGCTTGGCGGAGGTGGAAGCACTTGTGCTTTCTTTCTCAGAAGTCGCTTCGGTTGGATCGGAATGATAGGGTCCTTCGTAGCCGCTTTCTGTTGGCGTGTAATTACATTGATAGGTTGTGACCTTAGACTTGCCGGACCCAGACTTTGATGGTCCACCCCAATGATGCCGATGGGGACGTCAGGCTTAACCTCTATTTGTTCTGGGACCTTATTTTTCATGGGACAATCCATACAGGCATGTCCTATGCCACAATCTCTGCAGAGCGGTTGGAAAGTGGCTGGGCTACCACGATGAGGGCACTCTGCGATTCTATGATTTTCTCCACAACCGTAACACTTGATTGGTGCGCGAAATGTGTTGGGTCACACTTGATTTGCATAGACTGGTATTAGACCCTCTGCACCTTCTACATAGTACACTGGGTACTCTGCTTCATACTCAAATAGTGAGTCTACTTCTTCGGCTTGTAATTGATGTATGGGGACTGCCTGAGGAGCTGGATTTGGTGCTCTTGGATACGGTCGTGGATTCAGATTCCTGAGTAGTTGTGGGACTTGTGTCCGAACGGGAACAGGATTTAGTCTCGGAGCTGGGGGCGCTTGTGCAAGTGTCAGTTGCCTGTATACTGGCATGGGTGCCGCTTGGTATTGTGGTGGTCGAGGCGGATTGTTGCGCATGTTGAAGATGCAACTGGTCTCATCATGGCCGCCGACGACACAGATATGGCACCACAACCGTGGCGGTGGATTTGCTTGGGCATTGATTCTTGCTCTTAGGACTGGGCATTCATTTGCTGTATGATTTGCCAAGCAGTGTGGGCACCAGACATTTTCTCGCCGTGGATATGTTTGAGTTGGCGGCTGAGACAAGTGAAGTTTTTGATCCATGGCCTGCATCATATCTTCTTTCAGCTTCAAGGTCATGGCCTCGAGGCGATCTTCATTGGATGTTTCGGCAGAGTCCTTTGATTTACCTTTTTTCGAGTGCTTATCTCGTGTATTTGATCTGGCATCATCACTGCTAGTGTCTGAATCTGTCATGCCATCTTCGATGTCAATGGCTGCCGCATGAGCAGCACTGAATGTTTCATAGCTACTTATCTTTTTCATATCCTTGCGAATTTTCTTTCGTAGACCTGCTATGAACCATGCCGTGAGGTACTTTGCATCTGGGCGTGGGTCACATTTGGCGATCAATCTCTTCATCTTTCCCAGGTATGTGCGTACATCTTTCCTCCGGCCTTGTTCGATCTTGCTGAGTTGGAGAGCGGGATCATCTTGTAGCCTCTCCGTTTGAAAGCGACGTTTGAATTCGGTTTGAAGTAGGTCCCATGTGGCACGTTCTTCCACAAGAAGGTCGAGGTACCATTCTGACGCCTCATCAGTTAAGGCCATTGGAAACCAAGCCACCTTAGTTTCATGGGATTGATCACCACCTGCTCGACATGCGGCATCAAAATGTTGGAGGAAGTGAGCAGGGTCTCCCCTACCATTATATTTGGGAAGTTCCAGTTTTCCCAAGGGGCGTCGGCCGTGATTGTTGTGATTTCGTCGATTGAAGAAGTTGTCAGCCTCGGCATCGAGCTCGATGTCCCCATCATGCTCAGGACGACGTCCAGCCATGTTGGGGCGTGGAGGAGTTAAAGGAAGTTGTTGAATCTCAGGGGGGAATTCGGGGTAGAGGATTGGCGGGGGCGGTTGTTGCAGTGGAGTTAGTTGCGGATTGGGCGAGCGTTGGAGTCGAAGTCGTTGGCCGGAACGTAACTGCATGCAGATGGTGCGTGATTTGCCAAGGGTATCGCTACCCCACGTGTGGGTGTGGAGGTGGTGCTGTTAGGAGAGTTAGAGTGGTGTTAGTTTGTGTAGGGACTGTCGTGTTAATAATGTGCCTAAGATTGTCCTACGTGTGTAGGGAAATGTGCCGATGCAAACGGATCGTTAATCGGAGGTCGCGGCGTGAAAATACGAGTCAATTAATGCAAAATGAGGCCCATCGGGGGCACGAACGAACGTGTGCTAGGGATGCCGAAATGGTGTGCAATGGGTTGGAAAAATACCCCGTAACGTGGTGTTTCCGTGTGTGAAATCTGGGTTCAAACGGGGTCCAATTTGGGTCCCAAACGGATGAGTTTCGAGGGGTTAAAGGAGGGGTAAATTTGGCGTTTGGGGGGTCCTAATGGTGGTGTGAATGGACTTTAAGTCCAACCGAGGGGTTGAAACCAAGTGACTCTAGTTAGACTAACTAACCTAGATCCTCCCAGTTACTGTAACTGGGAGGTTAAACTAACTGCAGTTAGATACTAACTGAAGAGTTAGTCTAACGTAACCGAGGGCTAACTAAACTAACCTAACCGTAGTTACTACTAACCAAACCTACGTAGCTAATCTAACTGAGGTTAACTAACCAGCCTAGTTATCCTAACCTAACTAACCTAACCTAACTGTAGTTAGGACTAACTAACCTAGGGTTAATCGACTAACCTAACCTAACTGTAGTTAGTACTAACCTAACTATGGTTAAACTAACCCTAGAGTTTAGTTTGGTTAGGTTTAGTTATATTTATTTATTTTATTTTATTTTTTTTGTGTTTGGTTAGGTGGGGGGCTGCCCGGCGGCGGCGGGGGTGGCGCGGGCTAGGGAGCGCGGGGGTGGCGCGCGGGGGGTGGGGGAGGCAGGTGAGGGGGTGCGCGGGGGTGTGAGGGGAGTGCGAGGGGGGTGTCTGCGAGGGGGTGTGTGAGGGGGGTGCGGGGAGGGGCGGGGGAGGGCGGGGGATAGAGAGGAGAGGGGGCGGGTTGAGTGCGGGGAGGGGCGGGGGAGGGCGGGGGGCGGCGCTGTGTGCACCGCCGCGGGGGCGGGGGCGGGTAGCCGGGGGGCGGGGTTGCGGGCGGGGGCTGGGCTACGGGTGGGGGTGGGCGGGGGGTGAGAGAGGACAGGGGGCGGGGTGGCGCGGGCTGGGGGGTTGGCTGCGGGTGGGGGTGGCGCGAGGCGCGCCACCGTGGGACGGCTCTGGGCTGCGGCGGGGTGGCACGGTGCGCGCCGCCGCGGGGGGCGGGGTTGCAGGCAGGGGCGGCGCGGGGTCGCCGCCGCGGGGCGGCGGCCGGGGTGGAGGGGCACGGGGCGCGTCGCCGTGGGGCGGCTCTGCGCTGCGGCGGGGTGGCGCGGTGCACGCCGCCGCGGGGGGCGGGGTTGCGGGCGGGGGCGGTGCGGGGTCGCCGCCGCGGGGCGACGGCCGGGGTGGAGGGGCGCGGGGCGGCGGCGCTGCATGCGCCGCCGCGGGGGGTAGGGGGGGGGTACAGAGAGGGGGGGGTAAGGGGGAGGGGGAGAGGGGGGGTGAAGGGGCGAACGTAAGGGGGTGGGGGGGAGAGAGAGAGGAGAGGGGGGGGGTGGAGGGTCGAACGTAAGGGGTGGGGGAGAGAGAGAGAGGAGCGAATGAGAGAGAGAGGGGGTGGGGGAGGGGGAGAACGAGGGGGGAGAGGGGAGCGAGTGAGAGAGAGAGGGGGTGGGGGAGGGGGAGGGGGAGGGGGAGAGGGGGAGGGGGGGGTGGTAGTGGAGGGGGAGGGGGAGAGGGGGAGGTGAGGGGGAGGTGGTAGTGGAGGGGGAGTGGGAGAGGGGGAGGGGGGAGGTGGTAGTGGAGGGGGAGGGGGAGAGGGGGAGGTGGTAGTGGAGGGGGAGTGGGAGAGGGGGAGGGGGGAGGTGGTAGTGGAGGGGGAGAGGGGAGGTGGTAGTGGAGGGGGAGGGGGAGAGGGGGAGGTGAGGGGGAGGTGGTAGTGGAGGGGGAGTGGGAGAGGGGGAGGGGGGAGGTGGTAGTGGAGGGGAAGAGGGGAGGTGGTAGTGAGGGGGAGGCGGAAGAGGGGGAGGTGAGGGGGAGGTGGAGATGAAGGGGGAGGGGGAAGAGGGGAGGTGGTAGTGGAGGGGGAGAGGGGGGAAAGATGGTGGTGGAGGGGGAGAGGGAGGGGGGTGGTGGAGGGGGGGATGAAGAGGGAGAGGGAGAGGGGAGGTGGAGATGGAGGGGGAGGGGGAGAGGGGGAGATGGTGGTGGGGGGGGAGGGGGAGATGAAGGGGGAGGGGGAGAGGGGGAGGTGGTGGTGGAGAGGGGGAGGTGGTGGTGGAGGGGGGAAGGTGGGGGAGGTGGTGATGATGGGGGAGGGGTAAAAGAGCAACAAAAAAAAAAAACTGAAAGACGGAAATTGAAAAGCAAGGCGAAGTGGTTACCTGACGCTCTCCAAGTCTTTCTCGATGGAACGGGATTGTCGCGGAACAATGGACGGTGGGTGGAAGGCTAGGTCATCGCTGCGAGAAGGGCTCGATGTCACTTACATGGTGAGGATAGGAGTAAGGGGGCAGTCGATGGAGAGGGAGGAGTGTCTTGCGTGGGGCTCAGAAGGAGGAAGAGAATGGAGGCAAAAAGTGTGAGATGAAGAATGAGGGGGGTGGAGTAGGTTTTTATAGGTTTGGATTTTAGGTTTAGGGTTTAGGTTTAGGGTTTAACCCTAAACTCTTCCCGAGCCATAACTCTTAATGGAGAGCTCAGTTTGCCTTTCTGTAAAAAGGTAAAATGATCGTAATTGAAAGCTCTTCGCAACCGTGTCCACTACCTAGCCTAATTGTACATCATGTGGCTTTTACACCTACCTACGCATGTTTACTCGCTACTTGAGACGCTAGTCTCCGCGGCAACGGCGCCAAATGTTGGCTCTTTCCTACTGTTTTGGTAGGAAGAGCTAGGTAATCTATGTTGCAGGGTTCCGAGGCTTTTTGTCACCTACAAATATATTGGAATTGTCGTTGTAGTATATATGTAGCTTAGGACCTCGAGTCGTGTTCCGGTGAGAGACGTAGGCTTAAGTGTGGTGAGTAAACATAATGCAAGCATGTGTAAAAGGCACGTAAACCATTGTTGTTGGGGTAATGAAGGCTTTCACCTTCATTGGGGGTTGTAGGGTTTAGGAGGAGTTTAAGGGTTCAGAAGGAGGTTGTAGGGTTTAGAAAGAGTTCAAGGGTTTAGGAGAAGTTCCAGGGTTCAGAAGGAGGTTCCAGGATTTAGAAAGAGTTCCAGGGTTTAGAAGGAGGTCCAAGGTTGAGAAGGAGTCCAGGGTTAGAGGGAGGATTCAAGGTTCAGAGTAGAATACATGGTGGAGAACTCATCTCCCTCGTAGATCATGGAGTATAAGGGTTTAGGAAAGCATAGGAGTGGGAGAGGAAGAAGGTGTAAGAGCATGGGTGAAGGAAGAGAAAGAGGAGGAAGGAGGAGGAGGGAAGAGGAGGAGGGAGAGGGAGGAGAGAGGAGGAGGAGGAGGAGGAGGGAGGAGGAGGAGGAGGAGGAGGAGGGAGGAGGAGGAGAAGGAGGAAGGAGAAGGAGGGAGGAGGGTGGGTTGCAGGGTTGGAGGAGAGGGGAGAAGGGTTGCAAGGTTAGGACATGCTTTTGGACGTGCAGTGCAAGGAAGCATGGACACTTGAGACAAATGCTTGGAATACCAATGTAGACTCAACACAATGCCCCAAGAGTGTGGGCTTCATTCCATTATGGGGTATTTATACAAGTTGGAGAGCTTCTCTCTCTGCATGTAACACAAAGTCGTATCACAAAGTTGTAACACAAAGTTGTATCACAAAGTCATAACACAAAGTTGTGTCACAAAGTCGTAACACAAAGTTGTGTCACAAAGTCGTAACACGTTCTCTCTCTTCATGTAGAAGATGTAACACAAAGTTGTTACACAAAGTTGTTACACAAAGTTGTAACACAAAGTTGTGTCACAAAGTTGTATCACAAAGTCGTAACACATTCTCTCTCTTCATGTAGACAAACTCGTAACACAAAGTTGTTACACAAAGTCGTAACATAAAGTTGTGTCTAGAAGTTGTAACACAAAGTTGTAACACAAAGTTGTATCACAAAGTTGTATCACCTTCTCTTTCTTCATAAGTTCATGTTGGCACAGAGTCAACATAGATGCGGTTTTCAAACCTACTTTTAGCGCGCTTGCTTTTCTTCACATACTTTTAGCATCGTGCAGCACTTTTAGCATCGTGCAGCTTGCTTTGCTATTAATAGACAATTCTGAGAATCCACACTTATCTCCAAGCACCCACACTTATCTCCAGGCTTACACAATCATCTCCAAGCACACAAGAGAAGAGGGTGAACAAGGAAGAGAAGAAAGAGAAGCAGCTTTGAAGAAGAACAAGAAGCTTCCATACCTCTATCCAAGGTAAGTCTCTTTACGGTTGATCTTCTTTGAAAGTTGCTCTCTTTGGATTCGTCCTTTGTCGTATCCAAGAAACGAATGTTTTTGGTACTAGCGTTGTGCTTTTGTGTTGGGCGCATGTCCTTTTCGAGTTTTTAGAATAGTCCATTTGTCGAAGCGCGTCTATAGACACATCTGAGAGCGCGTCTAAAAGTGCATCTAAGAGCACGTCTATAGACGCATCTACTCTGTTTTTGGAAACAAATAGCCGCATCTATAAACGCGCTGTTATACACGAAGATAGATGCACTTTGTTATTTTTCCCTAGCCTGGCTTTCCCTTCCCTTCCCTTCCCTTCCCTTCCCTTTCCTTTCCTTTCTCTTTCCTCTTCCCTTTCCCTTTCTACTTCCACTTCCAAGAAAAGGATTGCATATTGAATGATGGAAATAAGTGATTGTATGAATGAAGAAAGGGATTGCATGAATGATGGAAAGGGATTGCATGATTGAAGAAGGGGATTGCATGAATGATGGAAAGGGAAAGCATGATTGAAAAAAGGGATTGCACTCTATATTTTCCTCTCTATTTCCTTCTCTCTTTTATCCTCTCTTTCCTTCTCTTTTCGTCTCTCTTTTTCTCTCTTATCTCCTCTCTTTTTCTCTCTTTTTTTCTATTCTCTTTTCCTCTCCTTTCTCCTCTCTTTCCTTCTCTCTTTTATCCTCTCTTTCCCTCTCTTTCCGTGGTAATTTTTCTCTCTTATCTCCTCTCTTTTTTTCTCCTCTCTTTTCCTCTCTTTTCCTCTCCTTTCTCCTCTCTTTTATCCCCACTTTTTCTCTCTTTTTCTCCTCTCTTTTCCTCTCCTTTCTCCTCTCTTTTATCCTCACTTTTTCTCTCTTTTTCTCCTCTCTTTTCCTCTCCTTTATCCTCTCTTTTATCCCCACTTTTCCTCTCTTTTCTACTCTCTTTCCTTCTCTCTTTTTCTCTCTTTTTCTCTTCTTTTTCTCTTCTCAGCTCATCAGTAATTTTCTTTTTTTCTTTTTTCTAGTTTATCATGTGGCTAGGAAGCTCTTCAGGCTCACCTGATCTTCGGGAGACCATATTTTGTGAGTTATATAACCTTTTGGGGTAGCCTCCCAGTCCTGGGGAGTTATACGGCTATATGATGGGTACTCTAAACACCCCCCAGGAGTCGGCACTACAAACTCCAAACCACCCCAACCCCACACTAGCTAAGATTACCCCAGTGGAGTCAACACAGCCCAGCCGGCTACACAACCAAGCCCCTTCTCCCATGCCGTCCTATGTCCCTTCCCCCATGCCGTGAGGAGGCCCTCCTGCCTCACAGCGCTGTTGGTGTACTCCTATGCAGTCGAGACTCTGTTCTCCAGCTAGGAGTGGTCCACGCAGTCATGTGCAGTCAAGAGTCACTTCTCTAGCTATGAGTGGCCAGCGTACTAGCTCGACACGGCACAGTAGCAGGTGTAGTAGTAGGGAGAGCAGTGGGGGATGCATGGCACAGTGCTTTGGGAGGGGTGGTGGTGCGGATGAGGATGATTCAAATGATTTAGACGTTCCTCCGGGCGATGGTACGATCTACTATGACATCACTCAGACAGGAGGCATCTTGATGGATGCACGAGGGAAGGACATCATGGCCTTCATGTGCCCTGTAATTGCTAACAATTACAGAGATTTCTTTATTCACTACAAAGACCATCCAAAGAGGTTGGCTCATGAGACCCTCACTAATGTTCGCTCTAGGTATCCTAACCCCCCCAATGTATAGTTCATAAATAAATGGGTCAAGTCAAAGATTATTACGATACTTGCCAATAAAAGATCTTCGCTTAAGAGGCAGGCACTAGCGGAGCTTATGAGGCTCGAGGGAGGTCAACCACCAAGGGGCCCACCCCACACCGCTCACAAGCATGAGTGGAAGAAAGCAATGAAGTCAGCGAGGGAGGAACCCAGTCTGCAACGCGTGGAGGCACGAAAAATCCAAATGGAACAATATGGAAGCGTGCATTTTGGAGCAGGGGGTGTTGAATCAAGGGAGGCCCAATTTGTAAGTATCGATCTCAAATTATATTGTTTATGTAGTTTATTAGGAGGTTGTTTCTTTGTACTAACCCCTCCACAAATTGTGCCATCTTGCAGCTTGATATCGTGGGCAGGTACCCTACTCCTGTCGAGATAGCCTACCACCGCCACCATCGCAGAGGAGATACATGGAGGCACTTCTATAATGACGGGTTGATTACTAAGGAGCAGTATATCCGGGCTACTAGAGCGCCCCCCGAGGTATTTGAAAGTAATTAAATAATGTCAATATTATAAGTAAAGATTTGATTTTTCATACATTGATATATGTTGTCCCTTGTTTATAGGCCCCTGCACAAGAAGATGAGGAAGAAGACGAGGAAGAAGGAGGTGGAGAAAGGAGCAGAGAAGGGAGCATAGAAGGGAGTGAGGATGTGGAGAACTTAGATTAGTTGTAGAAGTAGTGCTAGCTACTCTTTTTTGTACTTAAAGCCACTGGCTTGGCTTCGTGCCTCTTGTATATACACTCCTCTTATTTTTGGTACTTGAAGCCACAGGACGTGGCTTAGCTTTGTGCTATATGTACATACAAGCTTTTTTTGAGCTATGAATTAATATACACTCTTTTTAATTAAAATGCGGTTGGCTATAAGAATTGAACTACACAATGTGGAAATGGGATTCCTGTAACTACATAGCGTACACAACATACACAGCATTCTGTTCAAGCACACAAAATTTAAAAAATATTATGTAGCGTGTCTATCAGGGCGTCTACAAATGCATCTATATACGCGTCTGTCTATTCGAGGGGCATCTATTTGTGCATCTACAAACGTGTCTATAAATGCATCTATAAATGTGTCTATAAACGCGTTTAAGAATGCATCTATCTGTTTTTTAAAATTTCTAGCAGAGCATCTATTTACGCATCTATATGTGCATCTATAGGCACGTCTACTTGCTATATAGATGCGCCTTTAAATGTGGGTCTCTACACACACGAATAGACATGCAAATAGATGTGCTTGTAAGTTTTTTTTAAAGTTGAGTAAACGCGTCTGTGTGCGCATCTGTAGGTGCTTTGTCTTGTTGTGTTAGCATGCATGATTACTACGAGTGCAGTAAATTATAGTAATGAGGGATTAGAGGTGATTAGGTTTCATGATTTACTTTTGTGGGAATTACTGCCTGATGGTGGTGGCTGTCATCAACCATGGCTATGATTCCACCATGCCACTGCTCACCCACCACCACACTTTAGCATGCATGATCACTACGAGTGTAGTAAAAATTACCAGTCATGCCACTGCTCACCCACCACTGCACTTTAGCATCACTACGAGTGTAGTGAAAGCTACTAGTCACCAGTAATGAGTGATTAGACATGGTAATGAGAATTACTACCCCATGGTGGTGGCTCTCATCAACCATGTCTATTGTGGCTAAGTTAATTACCAGCCACCGGAGTGCCACCACATGCCGTCTTCTTCATGATTACCAGCTCGTATGGTGGATTCCACCATGGTGGCTTGCAATTAATATGGATGGAACCCCGGGCTCCAGCCACCACGGTGGCTCAAACTTTATATATATATAAGATCCGTGGCATTTGGCATTTTACTACGTTGCTCTAATCTGCCCATGCTCTGCTACTTTTCTCCACACCCGTCCTCTATCTTCTCTCTTTTCCACCGCTGCTCTACTTTGCTCCACGCTCCCTCCTCCAACTCCCATCATTGCATCTGCTCCCTCATCTTTTGCTCACCCACTCATCTTCAGCATGCCTAGTTGGTGCCCCCCTCGATGCTCTATGATTCTCACCTTGACAGTGTAGTCAAGTATTCCATTCCCTTAACCGTTTCCATTTATATCCCTCTTGAACGTTTAGTTCTCCCTTGCAATATCAAGCCTCCACTATTCCATTTCCTTCACTGCTTCATCTTCTATCCCTCTTGACCATTTCTTTCTTACTTGCACTCTTCCTGCAACTTCTATCCCCTCTTTCTTTCTTACTTGCACTCTTCCTACAACTTCTATCCCCTCTTGTAATGGACCCTGCACAGTCTGAGAGTTCCTCACACAATCTTTTCTCCCCCTCTATAGCACAGTGTTAGAGCCCCTCCTCCCCTCTTCTTAAAATCGTGACATATGGGAGCTCCTCTCTTGCTATTCAAAAGCCCAATTTGGATGCTCTCCAAAACTTCACCAGGATGGTGCAGGAGGTGAACGTGGAGGGGCAACTAGTCTATCAAGGTCACAATATTGCCATCAATGAAAGCGTGATTGAAAAGGCTCTGGGAATTTCTAGAGGCAGTATGCAAGCACACTTTTTCAAGAAGCAGTGGAAGAGATATGATATTCTAGACGTATACCCCAATGCTCAGATTAGTAAAGATGGTGGAGTCAAGATTTCAAGCTTGCCAACAGACCTCCAAGATGTATTGAAGAAGACAATTCACTTCTTTCCTGATATGAGAGGAACCTGCAAATTCTGGTAGGTTCAAGCAGTAGTAGAGCAATTGAAAGGAAGTGATGTATCTTTCTCAAGGGCGATCTCCAAGAGTGTGTTTACCAACCTGAAGAATTGCGTGGATGGCAAATCACAATTGTCATCTCAGTCCACTAGAGTTTCAATGCACCTGATGGCATCCACCCTCAAATGGATGTTTGAGCAATATGAGAAGTAGATTTCTTAGAAGGCGACTTTTCTACAAGAGAAAGCCGCCGATGCAGCAAAGGCACCACAACTTGAGAAAAGTCTTAGGGAAGGTGTAGAAGCCAAGGTAGAGGAGGCATAAGCAAGGGCCTTGCAAGCACAAGAGCAAGCTGAGGCTGCCACAAAATTGGTCGACATGGAAAGGCATAGAAGAGAAGAAGCAGAGAAGCACATGAAGGAGCTCCGAGATAGGCTCGAAGAAGTGAGAAATGATGGGACATGGCAGACAAGGACTAGAAAACATGCAAAAGGACCTTAAAGATCAGAGAGCTAAAAAGAAGGGTCTTTACAAATGGCTCTGCAACATGCAGAACTCATTGAACATTGAAAAACACCAGATGAAAGAGGAGCTCAAAAGGGAGAATGCAAAAACTAGAAAGGTGATGCAGGAACTGCGAGAGAGCTTCAAGGCCAAGAAGTATGGGGCAGAGAGCAGTCAGGGTAGAGAAGACAATGAGGCAGCTCCCCAAGCTAGGAAGGATGCAGAGAGCAGCAGCCACCACAATGGAGAAATTTTCAGCGGCCATGGTGAGGGATGTTTTTATGAAACACTATTGGAGAGCAACCTATAATACCCTACAAGAAGACCACGATAGATGTTTGCACAAGCTTGCCGTGACTTTCGACAATTATGAAAAGCAATCCGTCGCCCTACGAGATTTCCAAACTAGAGTGGAAGTCTTGGAAACGGCCCATGAATAAGTTTTTCAGGAATTTATGAAAGCTCAAAAGATGCTGAGGGATTTTGATGCAGTTGTTGCATAGAGTGAGCAAAAACTAAGAGCCCATTACAAAATCTAGCCCCAAAACTCTGTACACTGATCCACCTATTGCGAATCTATGCCATACCCAAAAGACTTTGGAATGATTTTGTTCTATCTGAAAACGATGTTGGATGGCATCCTCGTAGAAACAGACCCAGAGAAAGAGGAAAATAGCTATAAGGAGGACATGCTTCGGTGGTGGGTGTATTTCTTGGAGTCAGCACAAACGGTGATTACTAATTTCCTTGGCTATTGCTTTTTCTAATCCTTTAAGGTACTTGTCAAGCCCATGATGTACTTTTCTTTTGGCAGGACATGAAAGAGGCTCGAAGATGTATAGAGCGCAAAGAGTAGGTTGAAGAGGACCCTGTTGAGATATCAAGATCTACCCCCAATATATCTCTTGGATGACTACCCCCGATATATCTCCTGGATGACTATCATTTATGTCACCGCCTATGTTAGTTGTACTCGTGGTGTAGTTAGACTACCACGTATGTTTTTGGTTTGGGTTCACATATGAACCACGTATTCTAGGTTTTGACATATAGGGTATTTCCCTCTTCTATTGTATTGTTGTTGTGTGCAAAAGTGAAGAAAGGCTTCACCCTCCAACCTTGTGTCCTCTCTCTTTTGTGTGTTGTGAAGAAAGCTGAACTTGAGTCTCCTATCTCTCTCCCTTATTCTTTACATGGTATCAGAGCCTTGTTCGTGGTAAGGAGCTCAAGAAAGCAAGCCAAGTTTGTGGTGTCCTGGTAAGAGGACAAGTGTTGCTTTCCTATTTCGAGTTTGGGAGCAAATCTCTGCAGGTAGCACAGCCAGAAGTGTGGGAGTGCACTGTTTCAGATTGAGAGGCCCTTCGCGGTGTGGCGAGAGCGCAGTATATGCTGCAGGCAAGGGCGAAGCCCTTGGTGACTTTATTTTTTTGATTTGAGGCCGTTTCGGAGCCCGTTTTGAAGGCGGAAGTTCTTTGCAGGCACTCAGAAAAAGGCCCTGTTTTTGCTGTGCGACCACCGCGCGGCTAGTCGGTGGAAAGGTGCCACAGAAATTGCATCGTATGCCTATGTGCAGAGATATTGGGAGTTGCAGATTCATGCATGTTGCCTGTTGATGCAAAATCGTCACGAGGAAGTGACTGTGTGGTGAAATACCACTTTCGTCAGTGTTGCAGATCTGCCCCTGTGAGGCTTTTCGCAGAAGTTTTGCTATTTGCCCTTGTGAGGCATTTGCTGTGTTTACAGGTTGCTGTTGCAATTCGTGATTTGTAAAATGTCTGAGAATCTGTCTACCATTGTCAGTGAGAAGCTTGACAAGAATAACTTCCAAGCATGGAAGTTTAGGATGACAAACTTCCTTATGGGAAAGGGATTTTGGGATTACATCAGTGGTGAAACTGCAGAACCAGTTTTGGGTACTGCTCCCACTCCTGCTGAATTGAAGGCCTTTAAGGAATGGCATGAAAAAGCCAGAAAATGCTTGTATTGGCTATCTGTTAGCATTTCAGATTCTATGATTGTGCATATACAGGATGTAGAGACGCCTAAGGAGGCATGGGATACATTGGTGAAGCTGTATAGCACAAATACCAAAGCACGAAAGATGCAGCTAAAGCAGGAGTTGCACAATGTGCAAAGGAAAAATCTGAATATAAATGAGTATTCCTTGAAGGTGAAAGGCCTTGCAGATTCTCTTGCCTCCATTGGAGCACCTGTTGATGATGAGGACTTAGTGTCCGTGACCTTGAATGGTCTTGGGAAAGATTATGCACAGTTTCGGACATCCATTGGAGTCCGTGAAACATTTCCTGATTTTCAGGAACTTATTGCTCTCTTGCTGAGTGAAGAGCAAAGGAATGGTGGTTCAGCCACCTCAACTTCTCAAGAGACTGCTTTCTACTCGAATACAGGTAGAGGCAGAGGTAGAGGAAGAGGCCGTTTTGGTGGCCGTGCAGGAAATCAGAACCAACAGCAACAACAGGAAAACCAGTCCTATGGAGGAGGACGTGGTAGTTCTAGAGGCAGGGGGAGCCAAAGAGGCCGTGGTTCATGGCAAAGGATCCAGCAAGTAAATAGCAGCACAGAATGCTATTATTGTGGAAAGCCTGGACACAAGGAGAATACATGCTATAAAAAGCAGAATGACATCAAAAGTGGGAAGTTGCAGCAAAGCAACTATGCATCATCAAGTGGGCATGGTGACGACAGAAATGAGCACCTTTTTGTGATGCAGCATATGGTTAACTCCATGTCAGGAGATGCTGCAGCTTGCAATGATGTTTGGTATGTTGATTCAGGTGCCTCTAACCACATGACCAGTCATGGTGAGTGGGTTCATGATGTTAGAAATTTGGATAAGCCAGGTTATGTTGAAACAGGTGATGATACTGCGCACCCAATTACGCAGGTTGGTAAAGTGCCATTGGCTATGCAGGATGGCAAAACAAAGTACTTGGCAGATGTACTTCATGTTCCAAAAATCACTAAGAACCTGGTTTCAGTTGGCCAGATGGTTGAGCAAGGTCTGCAGGTTAGATTTAACCCTGATGGATGCTTTGTTGAGGACTTGAAAAATAAGTGCCACTTGGTTGCGAAAGGCAACAAAAATGGAAGAATGTTCACCTTGGATGTTGATATGCCTGAGGTGAAAGCTGCTATGTTTGCGCATGGGAGAGGTGTCATTGCAGATATTGAGATATGGCACAAGCGCATTGGGCACGTGAATATACAAAGGCTGAAATCTATGCAAACGAAAAACATTGTTGTAGGTTTGCCTAAATTCAGAGTTGAGGGAATGCAAAAGGTATGTGAAGCATGCCAAATGGGTAAGCAGGCCAGACATGCATTTCCCAAAAATGCTAAGGTGAGCAGAAGACCTTTGGAAGTGATCCATTCAGATGTTTGGACAACCAAAACTGCTTCTATTGGTGGATGCCATTATTATGTGACGTTTATTGATGACTACACTAGGAAGGTGTGGATTTATTTTATGAAGCACAAATGTGAAGTGTTCAGCCATTTCAAGGCTTTTAAGGCCATGGTTGAAAAAGAGAAAGGTGTGCATATTAAAGTGCTAAGATCTGATGGAGGGGGAGAGTACTTTTCAGAAGAATTTTGTGAATATCTGAAAGAACAGGGAATTCAAAGGAAGTACTCATGCAGGTCTACCCCTCAGCAGAATGGGGTTGCAGAAAGGAAGAACAGGCATATTGCAGAAGTAGGACAGGCAATCCTAAATGAGAAAAACATGCCTGATTATTTTTGGGCTGAAGCAGTAGCAACTGCTGTTTATATTATGAACAGAACCCCCACTGCAGCTGTCCATGGCATGACGCCTGAAGAAATGTATGCAGGCCAAAAACCAGATATTTCTCACTTGAAGGTATTTGGTTGCATAGCTTATGTTCATGTTCCTGATTAGAAGAGAACAAAGCTGGATCCAAAGGCAGAAAAATGCATCTTTATTGGATATGCTCAGCACCAGAAAGGGTATCGCTGTTATAACCCTTCCACCCGCAAAATGCAAGTGAGCAGAGATGTTGTTTTTGATGAAATGAGCAGCTGGTATGCACCAACTGTTATGGTAGGAGATGCAGATGCAGGAAATGGGAATGCTGCAATAAATGCAGAGCAGCAATCTCAAGCCTTGAGTGGACCCAGAGAGTCCTCTACTAGTGGATCTAATGCATGGACAGGGAGATTAAGATCTAGTGAATCGTCACATGGCAGTCCTGATAGTGTTGTGTAGGTATCACATAAGGGAAAAGAAAAAGTGGACCATGCTCCAGTGTTTGATGTGTCTGCTGGTAGCTCTCATGTTGATGGAGAGTCAAGTGGCTCTGAAATGAGCCTTGATGAGGAACTTGGGATTCCTTCTGTTGTTACACCTGGTGCAAGGAAAAGCAGGCATGATTTAAAGACTCCTGCAACTGATCCAGTTGTACGGAGGTCCACTCGTATTAAGTATCCAGTTGATAGGCTGAGATATGATGGGTATACAGCACATCACTATGCTTATATGGTCAAGGTTCTAGAGGAGCCAGAGCCCACATGTTTTGAGGATGCAGCAGGGCATAAAAATTGGGAAGCAGCTATGGATGAAGAGATGGCTGCCTTGGATGCAAACCACACTTGGGATTTGATGCCTTTGCCTCATGATAAGAAGGCTATTGGCTACAAGTGGGTTTACAAAGTAAAGCACAATGCTGATGGGTCTGTTAGCAGGTACAAGGCAAGATTGGTTGCCAAAGGTTTTGCACAAACATATGGAATTGACTATGAGGAAACTTTCAGCCCAGTTGCAAGGATGGCAACCGTGAGAGCAGTAATTGCTATGGCTACTGCAAAGGGATGGTCTTTGCATCAGATGGATGTGAAAAATGCCTTCTTGCATGGTGATTTGTAGGAAGAGGTTTATATGATGCAGCCAGAAGGTTATGAGGATAATTCACACCCCGATTTTGTATGCAGGTTGCGCAAAGCCTTGTATGGCTTAAAACAGGCGCCGAGGGCATGGTCAGACAAGATAGGGCAATATCTTGTCACTATTGGATTTCAGATTTCCAATTCAGACTTTTCACTTTATGTGAAAAGGACAAACAGAGGGATTGTGCTTATAGTCATCTATGTTGATGACTTGATTATTACAGGTGATAGTGATGCAGACATTAATGAATTGAAGCTACTGTTGAAGCAGAAATTTGAGATGAAGGATTTGGGAGAGGTGCGTTACTTCTTGGGCATTGAGGTTATTAGATCCCCGAGTGGGATATGGCTGTTGCAAAGGCAATACGGTTTGGACATGCTGTCCAAATATGGGATGACAGGCTGTAAGCCTATTTCTGTTCCATTGGAGCAGAATGTGAAGCTCAATGCAGAGACAGGTGAGCTTCTTGAAGATATTACTATGTACAGGCGCATAGTAGGTAGCTTGATTTACATGACTATAACCAGACCAGATTTGAGCTATGCTGTGGGGCTAGTGAGTCAGTTTATGCAGGCACCGAGGAAGCCACATTTGGATGCGGCTAGGCGAATACTGCGGTATGTGAAGTCCACATTGCATTATGGACTGTTTTATGAAGCTGGGTGTGCATTACAGGTACATGGATACACAGATGCTGACTGGGCTGGTAGTGTCTCAGACAGGAGATCTACTAGTGGTTTTATGTTTTCCCTTGGGAGTGCTGCCATGAGTTGGAGCAGCAAGAAGCAGCCAACACTTGCCTTGTCGAGCACAGAAGCTGAGTACAGGGGTGCAGCAATGGCTGCATGTGAGGTAGCTTGGTTACGGAAGCTACTTGCAGATATGGGACAGTCAATTCATGGAGCAGTTGTCATTCATTGTGACAACATTAGCAGCATCATGCTTGCTAATAACCCAGTTTATTATGCTAGAACGAAGCACATTGAGGTGCATTATCACTTTGTGAGAGAGAAGGTTCTAGCTGGTGAGATTGACCTTGTCTATGTCAGCACTGAGGAGCAGGTGGCTGATATTTTTATGAAGGCATTGGGTACCGAGAAGCTTCGCAGATTTAGGAGCTTGCTTGGTGTACGTGAGATGGACTTGAGCTTGAGGGGGAGTGTTGAGATATCAAGCTCTACCCCCGATATATCTCCTGGATGACTACCCCCGATATATCTCCTGGATGACTATCATTTATGTCACCGCCCATGTTAGTTGTACTCGTGGTGTAGTTAGACTACCACGTATGTTTTTGGTTTGGGTTCACATATGAACCACGTATTCTAGGTTTTGACATATAGGGTATTTCCCTCTTCTATTGTATTGTTGTTCTGTGCAAAAGTGAAGAAAGGCTTCACCCTCCAACCTTGTGTCCTCTCTCTTTTGTGTGTTGTGAAGAAAGCTAAACTTGAGTCTCCTATCTCTCTCCCTTATTCTTTACAGACCCCAAGCAAAAGGAGTTACTATGGGTGTATAAGTCAGCAGAGTCAAGCAAGTAGTGTGTGATCCGAGTGTGTGAAGAGGTCTACCATAGTGCAGCAGACTCTGGTAGAGCTGCAAGATAGTTGCTATAGGGAGGTTGATAAGATAGTTGGGAGTCTGGAATTTCCTTGAAATAATAAAAATCTTATAGACATTTCTTTAACTTGTGGATATTCTCATGGTGCTTGTAAAACCTGATTTTGTATCGACCTACTTCTATGTTAGTACTTAAATGTTTTAAGTATCTCGGTGGTTGAAATCTGATGGTTAATGATAACCATTCTAAATGGCACTAGCACTATGCAAAAAATTTTAGGATAGCATGGCAGTTGTGTAGGGATAGCACGGTAGTAGTGCAGGATTAGTGCAAGATAAGTTATCGCCAGCATGGTGGTTGGTTGCACTAGAATAGCAACGTGGTGGTTTGCTTCTATTATTACAAGATGAACGGAGTCGTTATGGGAAACCAGTGCGGTGGTTGTTGGGATATACTAAAAGCAAGCATGGGATGAAATCTGACAGTTAACGAAATGATAAAAATTCTAAAGGGCATTGTTTTAGTATAGCACTGTGCAACAAATTTTAGGATAGCATGATAGTAGTGTAGGGATAGCACGGTAGTAGTGCAAGATAAGTTATTGCCAGCATGGTGGTTGGTTTGCACTAGGATATGAATAGCCACTAGCGTGGTGGTTTGCTTCTATTATTACAAGATGAATGGATTTGTAGGATGTGTGGATTCGTTATGGGAAACCAACACACTGGTTGTTGGGATATACTAAAAACAAGCATGGGTTTTAGCGTTTGGGTTTTACTTAAACCAACACGGTGGTTGTTTGGGATAAAAGAAGTAGTCTCAATACAAATTCCATTTTGTAGGACAAGTAGACATATTGTTTCCCTGCAATGAGACTACATACATTTTCTTAGCACTATCTCAATCATCCTCGTCCACCGCTCCAAGACACCCTAAGATGTGCTCATGCATGTCGAAATCCAATTTGAAGACACTCTTGCCCTTCTTTTGTTGTGGCATAGGTTGCATCTAGAACTTAATAGCTCTTACTAGATGAGAGTACACACATATTTGTGGACTTTTATGTTGTAGTTCGTAATTGTGGCTTCTGTTGGATGTTTTTTTGTACCAAAAAGCTCTGACTAACTACATCCCACTTCTCATAGGTTGTTTCTGAATTACCTTAAATGTTTCCTCAACCTTGTACTTAGGTTTTGTGCACTGCAATAGAAAGTATGGGTCATCTTCCTCGTTCTCATCTGCGACAACTGCAAAGTTATCCCCCTCTTCTAGATAGTTGGTGAGGTCATCCAAACTCTCCCCAATCTGTGGCAAGTCATTTGTCTCTCCATTGTTTGTGACTCCATCTGAACGTAGAGGAAAAACTTGAACTCGATCCCATGTCTTCACAGTTGCAATGTTCTCACAATCATCGTGATCCCCTATGATGCATGCACTACGAAAACAAGAAAGTTTTCTTGTTTTGATCATGGGGGATTCACTAGTAGTAATAAGGAGACGTCACCTACGTGCAATAAATATATGAGAATTCCCCTTATCTACCCCCTATTTACGGGACCTTACCTTATAAAATGTACCTTCCTTCCCTTATATAACCCCCCTCCCTTACACTCACGTGGTACCATACGATAAACCCTAGTGGACCCCCTGGGGTTTTGATCAATTGGTTGTTTGAAAAGCCCCATATGTTGTGCAGACCACGAACTCCTTTAATTTTCTCACAATCATGCCGGCTTCTCCTTTGCACTTCATCCACTTTCACATCACGGAACACTCTGTGTACTACAATATTCTTAAGGCTTTGTTTACTATATGTTGAATGCGCTCTTGTGGAGAGGTTGGTTGTAAGCCATGTTATAGCATCATGGACATCATTGAGTTTTTCTTGAGGGCATGCTAATTGGTGTTTAAACAGAGCTTGCTTAATAATAGCACTGCATCCATCATGTTCACCCTTGCCATGGCTAGACCCAAAGAAATTACACATCATGTCTAGACCAGTAGGGATTTGAACCTTCAGATGAAGTAGAATCCACGTGCTGATTTAAATTGAGAGGTAGCACCATCTGACCACACCCAATGTTGTTTTATATTTTTTGCATGGGGATTTTCCTTTTTCAGCCATTCCCAATGCACTAGAAAAGCATGCTACACAAATAGGGTGTCATGTTCCCTATCATCTGAAATGTAGAATTTGTAAGTGTGTTGCACTGACCTAGACTCCTATGAGTCATCAAGCAGATTGGCATTAGGCATGGACAAATCAAGCAAATGGCTATATGTGATATGCACAAGAATTGTTATCTGCTTGTTGTACCAGTGAGCACTTTATATCTCATATTGTTCTTGAAAAGAATAATTTTTTGCAAAATCTATGACAGATACAATAGTGTCACAGGGAAAATTGGCAAGGCACGTCTTGAACAACTTATCCTGCCAGCTGGACGTGAAATTGTGAAGCACATATTTTTGGATGGATTGAACCACATGACCTACAAGCTCCCTTGGTTGGGTGCTCTTATATGAGGGTAGCCATCTCTTTTTATCGGATCCTTCAACATTGACATTTTCAAATCTCCTCCATTTTAGAGCAACGTGGTTGTCTTCCCTCATTTCATTTGGGTAGACATTGAATTTATTCTTCTTTAGCTTCAAACTTCAATGCTTGCATGTGCTGCAAATGCACGGTCTCCCTTTGGACAAACCACTGGCTCCCACAGAGACCTCAGGCTACAAAACCTACCTTGCCTTGCAACACATGATGAGGATCCATGTGGCTTACAGAGACTGCACATTCATTGGGGAGGCATGGGCGCATTGATCCCCATGGAGTAATGCTCCAACATGACCAAATCTTAAGTCATTCATAGCTTGCTGGGCCAGGTAAAATTCCTGCAATGGCCGATTCTCCTACACAATCAATTAAAGTGATGAGACTCAATGGGTGCATGAAGTGTATATTGCTCTTCATTTATAAATTCCACAATTTAAGAGTGATATATGACCCGAATAGCAGGAAATTCAATTCAACAAATTTAAGTACTAAGAAATTGGCTAAAGATGCAACATTATATGTAAATACTACTACTAGTTGACTCTTTTGCTATGGAGAGGGTTTCTTATCCTTGGTCCTTTCAGTCCCATACTTATAATAAATTAAAATTTATATATTAAGTACATCATGAATATATTAGTATTCTGATATCAAACTTGTTGTATATGTTCTTAATTTTGAAAGTTTAAATTGATTAAAGTTATAAATCCAAATGAATTTGTGTCCTATATATTGCAAACTACTCTTTGGAATTTTGTGGGCACCCATAATGTATGCCACCCTTATCCCAATTCTCATATTATGTTATATTGAATATTTTGATCCCAAACTTTGTATCCATGGTCCTAAATTATTTATCTTCAAAATGATAGAAGTTATACTATCGTGGGTATGGGTGTTGGTATAGTTGTCGATATATGCATCGGTATGTGTTCTCAAACCTCACATACCGACGTATATATTAACACACATGTCGATGACTATAATGACACCCATACCGATAAACATACCAACAAACTCTTTGTCTTATACCTTTTTTGAGATTCAATCCCAAAAATAACTCAAAGACACGGATATTGTCAAGGGGAGGCAACAGAAATGAGCTACCATGTTGTAGTGGAAATATGTGAAACACTAGACCTAGTTACTCATGTTGATACATGTAGGAATCATCAACACCATCTAGTCCACCAACTTTTGTGAGCTTCGACTTTTGTCTATTTGATTGCCATGTCTAGATGTTGTGAGTGTAGTGCAAACCTTCCAAGATGTAGTCACTAAATGAAATACAAGCTTATTTGACTTTATCATTTCTTGTAGTTCCTATCTACTATTTTCCCTCATTGCACATATTTTTTGTGTAGAAAATACTTCAATAAATTCATGGAGTTCTTTAAATGGTATCAGAGCACAAGAGATGGACTTGAAGGTAAAATCCATAAAGTTGGTGACTTTTCCTTGCATGGCAACTTGGGGACCTAGTTATACTTGATGGAAAATTTCTTATGGCTAATCATATCTAGGGAAGAAGAAGAGCCTAGGGAATTCAACAAAAAAAAGAAAAAACAATGGGAAATTTGTAATGAGAAGTCCCTTGGGATCATTGTTAGAGTACTTGCAGCTAAATACAACCATTCTCTTGATCTGACAACAAGTGCAATGGAAAATTGGTTGACAATCAATATTGTGCTCAGAACTCAATTGAAAACTCAAAGATGATTTTGATGAAACAAGATTTATTTGGTATGAAGATGGGTAACAACGTTTCCCTTGGGAGAGAATCTCAATAAGAGAGAGCTATTCTACATAGGCCTAAAAGTGAAAGTCAAAGATAATGATATCAAGGTGGTCCTTCAGTCTTCCACTGGCCTTTGCAGGAATCCTGAAAATACTATGCGTCAATGCAAAAGTCTCTTTGCCTAAGATTATCTCAATCCTTTTAGAGAAAATAAAAATGACACAAGATCAATGAAGTCTTTTTGATATGGAATGTGCTTTTATTTCCAAGGTGCCTACAGATAAAACCAACATGTTGAGAAGGAGAATCGCCACAAAACTCCTTATAGTTACTATGGAAAACCTAGGCACCAAGGAGAATTCTATTATTGGAAACATAAAGACATAAAAAAAAGAACAAAGAGGCCACCAAAGCAAAGGGCATAGTCATTAAATGAACTCTAAGCTTATTTGATGTTATCATTTCGTGTAGTTCCTATCAACTTACTTTGCTTATTGCACATATGTTTTGAGTAGAACAAACTTTGACAAATTCGTGGATTTTGTCAGTTTTAGGTCTTTCATTTTCATATTTGATAGAAAAGAGATTACTTTTGATCCTGTTTGAATAATGGGCTCAAATGTAGTTTAGTGAATGCTGACAGTGAGGCAAAATTTGATCTTTTACAAATTCTTTAACATGTCTAGCAAGTTCCAAACTCAACCATTCTTTATATATGTTGTTAATAGGATATTATGGAGTAACTTGAGTTTTAGGGGACCTAATATCATGTAGAACACAAATTCAAACCGTATTTTGATTATTCATTATGTTGTAATTCATGCTAAATTCAATGTACAAGGGTTAAAGGATATCATAAGATCCTTCAAGCGGTTTAACTTATACTTTTATAGGGTGCCTATAATCATGAATGAGTTATACCAATTTTAAAAATTCATGTACAAAACACTTATATACTGGATAATTCAAAACTATAAAAGCAAGATTTAATGCGGAGCCTCTTTTGGTAGTTGAAATTAGGAGCACTTAATATCTTTTAATTTTAGCCTTTAATGTGATGTGGTGAATTTACCTTAAGATATAATATTTTCATAGTTAATATATGACACTTTGTGGCTATTGTGAGTAGTATATAAAGAAGCTTGTTTATAAAATGTGACTTACATTGCAACCCGCTAGGCTAGCCGCTCTTGTTAGTTGCTAAATCAATCTTGCTAAAATGACTTTTCAATAAAGTCTTGTCAATCTTAGGTGTTGGATATACTTATAGACACTTTGTAAAAAATGCTAGCTCATCAAAATCATTTTTATTTTCAGGCATGCTAGATAAAGTTTTAAATATGAGTATTATCTAGGTGAAACACTGTGTTACCATACATTTGTGAGCATTGTGTAATCACACGTGATAGTCTTTTGTGGTCCTTATATTTTTAGAAAATAGTACTAAAAGTCTACATTAACTACAGAGAGGAAATCACAAAAAAGAACATCTACATCAACTTGTGATTTTACTAAAACCGTTGGCTCTTTCGCATATTTTATACTTTCATTGAAATGAAGATTCCTTGGTTTACTTTGTTTATCATCCATATTTGTTGGAGATCCTATATAATGAGAAGAATTTATAACTTTGTAAAGGCCCTTATGATAATGAAATAAGTTCTTATCATGTAACTCCTCAAATTCTAACTTCACAATCAACTTTAAGGTAATCCAACATGTAATTGGATGACGAGAGAGTTTTAAATCAGTGAGTTTAGATCTACGATTTGAGATTTCAAAAATTTATGTTTATAATAAAAAGGGTAAATTAATTCGTCCATTGGAGAAAATATTTCCGATACCAGCTACCTCCATTATAGCACAATAAGCTTGTCTTGCACAGCTGGAATCCCAATCAATAGATGAGAAGAATTGGACAAGATAACTATATTAGAAGTGCCTTGAAAATGAATAGATTCATATGGAATGGAAGCGCCCTTTCTAAAAGAAGCAAGTGCCCCACAGTGTGCAAATCACAACCCTACTCAATACTCTAGACACAAAAAGGAACAACCACTAAATGTTGTGGTAGGAGATAGACTTCTTCAAGAAAGGGCCCCGACTGTGAAGTATTCTTCCTTGGATCAATACTAGACAAGTGAATTTATTGCATGGCTCACATGCATCCCACTACCTCACCACCTACTCACTCGCACCATGCATGGTTGAAGAGACCTTCACTTTCCACTATGCCACCCTCATTGCATATTCCATGCCATATCACTTGGAATTATCCCAACCCCTCCCCTCCTAACACCCTCCCATCCCTTCTATGCCACCACACAATTTTTTTCAAACCCATCCTTGCCATGGATTTTTCAAAGATGATGAAATCACTCTCAAGTGAGACATCGATATCTCCAAACTAAAACTATACCCCATCAGGTCATTCAAGAGTCCTCCACTTTTCCCCCACATGAGGACATTTTGCAACTTGCAAAGAGAGCTAATTTGGCTACCTAGCCTAGCAATCCACATTCCTTGGCTGAAGACCTTAGCTGGTTGCAGCACTAGGATGCCAATAGGCAATGCACACAAAAATATATACATAAGGGTTTTCTATATTCAAAAAATGAAAATTTTCAAATATAAGAGATACTTTTATCATCTCTAAACCTATAGAAGGGGGGTATATCAGTTATCAAAATCTGTAGGTAAGGGTTCTTTTAATACCCCTTGATTGCATGTGATATATGGGCGTGATTGCACATGATATAAGGGGTTCTTTTAATACCCCTTGATTGCACGTGCTATATGGGCTTTTTACATATTGCCCCCTCGCGAACATAGCTTGTTGATGTGGCAATACCACCTATGTATAATACCATTAGCACCCTGGTGATACAATTGCTCATCTAGTTGTTGTTGTATGTGGAGACCAATCCTTTTACTACAGGTTCTTTTTAGCCATGCTTTGGAACTAGGTGTGTTTATACCCACTCTATGAAGGGGGTGTAGGGGGGCCAACGCCACCCCTACTATTATCGCCAAAGGGTTCCAAGGGGGGCCCTTGATGCTAAAAATACATGAAATTTGGTGCATGATTTGTGCGATCCAAATTGTAAAATAATGTTGTGCTCATATAGCATGAGAGGAGTGGATATACTCCTTTCATCTCGTCCTTCTCTCTAGCTGGATAAGAAATGCACAAGATTGGCTATTTCTCTACAAATATAGCCCACATTGGGTGAACCATGTATATGGGTGTCTCTTTGTCTGTTCCATTATGTGCACTTCCTGTATTGTGGATTTTATGCATTTTTCTTGTCACATTGTTCCTCCATTATCACATTGCTCCTAACACTACCAATCTATATTTGAAGTCTAGCTCGGGGGGGTCACTATGTATAAACCCTCTATATCACGTGCGTTCAAGGCCTATATTTAAAATCCCTTATCTGTAAATTTTTTCATTAATAAAATGTACCCCTTTTCTATACAAATCTGTAAATTTTTTCCAAAATTATTTTAAATAGTCCCTTATGTATATTTATTTCTATAAATTTTAGGAATAGAAAATATCCTTCTGTCGAACTCACGTGATAGGGTTACATATGATGAGTGACCCCCCCGAGAAGTCTAAATAGTTGCGCTTTTCCTTAGACATATTTTCAAAAAATGTTTCCAAGATAAATTATGAAGCAGTATCATCATACTTTATCTCAAAAAAGTCAACTGCAAAGGAACTGGCATCTGGTATGTCAGTGGTTACATTCGTATCATTTGCTTGACATGGCAATCGAGACAAACAATTAGCTCCTATAGACTTCCCACGTTTAGGAACTATGCGAAAATTGAATTCTTGAAGCAACAACATCCACCTTACCAACTTGCCTTGAATCATGGTTTTATTGATGAGATATAATAAATATTGACGATCCACATAATATATGACCTGATTGCCCAATAAATAATGTCTAAAGTTTTCCACACTATATTGCATACCAAGGGCTTCTTCCTCAGTGGTGCTATAGTTGCACTTGGGCTACGTCATCAGCCTACTTGCATAATAAATTGGGTAATCTAGCTTCCCAAGTGGTTTTTCTAGAGCAATTGAAGTCGCATATCCAAAACATTCACATGAGGATGGAAAATGACATATGATTTTTGTTGTCACCTAGGGGGGTCAATAAGAAATATGTAAGATAGCACGTGCTCTCAACAAAAGGGTTTTTATATGTTTATGGAGTTGTAGAAAATCTATATACATAAGGGTTTTATAAATTCAAAAAGTGAAAATTTGCAAACATAAGGGATACTTTTATCATCTCAAAATTTATAGAAGGGGCGTATATAGGCTATGAAAATACATAGGTAGGGGTTTTTTTAAATACCCCTTGATCGCACGTGATATATGTGGTTTTCACATAGTAGCCTCCTCAAGGTGATTTAGAGGCATGTTTCTTAAAGGTATGAAAGGCATTGGAGAACTCGGGTATCCATTGAAAGTTCACATTCTTCATGGATTCTTCTATAACAATTGGTAAAGCCAACAAAAGACCACAATTGAATCAAAGTTGAAGGCTCATACATTTGTTCAATAGCTTGAATTTTCCCTAGTTCACTTCTTCTACCATCCTTAAAAATCACATCAGCAAGCCTAACACCAACTTGGACACATAACACACTCTTGGTAGGAGCAATGTGTGTGCACTTATCAAATACTTTTCCCAAATAAGTCAGTGAAGAGAGAAGTCTGAGTAAACACAGAAGTTGTCTAGATTTAGCAATAAGTGCAGTTAGGTAGGACCCTTAAAAGCTTTGACCAGGAACTTCTGTAAAATAGATGCCTAGGGGGGGCACAAGATGGTGCATTCATGAGTCCAAAAGGCATGAATTTTGCGGGATAGACACCCCACCAATTGATAAAAGAAGTCTTAGTCTAATCCTTGTGTGCAACATATATTTGATTATAGCCATTGTATCCATAGATAAATGAGTAGATCTCATGTCCTATAACTTGGTCAAGTATACCATAAACATGAATGGAATAGAAAAGGGAGCTAGCCAAGTTTGAGCATTTAACTTCTTGTAATCTACACTGCCATTTGAAATTCCTATTTTTCTTAGGTATCAGCACAATAGGGAAGAACAAATCACTTATGTAAATTGAATACACAAATGATTATGAGTTGTGGATCAGCTATCTCTCTATACCCATGACATATTTAGTGAAATTACTTGGATAATCATGTTTTTGTTCAACTATTTTATCCTCCTTGATTTTTGTTTTAGTTCAACACCTACCTCTCAGCTACCTGGAAGAGGTCCAACTCCCCCTATGCTAAGATCTGAAGTTCTATTAGCTATCTCTAAGCTACCTCGAAGAGGTGAGGAAGAGATCAAGCTCCCCCTATTGGTAAGATCTGAAGTTCTATTAGCTAAGATTCAGCAATGATCTCGGGCATCTACATGGTATCGGTTTGGCATGCATTTGAGTTACTATTGATTGACTGTCTTGGGCAATTGTAACTCAAATTTGATTGACTGTCTTGGGCTATTGATTGACTGTCTTGGGGAATTGTAACTCAAATGTGATCCTTGGGATTGGATTTGATAGAGTCTATGTTTTGGACCCTTAGTTTGTATTTTTTGCAAAATAATTGTGCGTTTCAAACTTATTTTGGGTTATCTTTTCGTGAACTTTCTTGGGTTAAAAAGATTTTTAAAAATGCATTCCCTAATTGGACTTCCACTGCCTCTTGCTTTCTCTCCTCCGTAGCTTTTAGAGCTACACCGATGTAGGGAGGAGCTTCTGTATAGCTGTCAAGAAGAAGGATTTTGTCCAGAATTGCTATTTCTCAGATTTCGAGAAGACAATTCCCTTACGTGGCAAAACCGTAGAGAATAAGCCTGATAAGTGGGTGCCTCCATTTTCGGGACCTTGCAGCCAATGAAAACATGAAGTTTGACCTGACCTTAAATGTAGCTGCAATTTTTTGAGAGCAGAAAAATCAGAAGAGGTTCCGATTTCTGAAAATTCTCTAACCTTGAGCTGGGAATTGATAATACGAGTAGCCTGATCCGTCTACGACGGGTTGGAGACCCGCTCTGCTGGGTCTCAAGGTGGGATCTTTAATTTCAAAAGAGAAATTCTGAAGTTCCAACACTGGAACCGCTTGGCTTGGCTCACTCAGTGTAATTTTGTCCAACAGCTTTCCTAAAACCCCCTCTCTGCTTTCATACATAAAATTTTGCAAGATTAAGTGCATAAAATTCATGAATTTGTTTGAATTAAACATGTTTGTATGCATATCCCCTCTCTGCTTTCATACATGGAATTTTGCAAGATTACGTGCGTAATGCATTGTATGCCAATGTAGTGCTAGATTGCAACACAATCAATTTTGGTTTATGGGATACATTAGTTTCAGTGTAAATAAATAAAATTCATGAATTTATTTGAATTAAACACGTTTGTATGCATATCATCTCTCTGCTTTCATACATGGAACTTTGCAAGATTACGTGCGTAATGCATTGTATGCCAATGTAGTGCTAGATTGCAACATAATGAATGTTGGTTTATGGGATACATTAGTTTAAGTATAAATAAATAAAATTCATGAATTTGTTTGTATTAAACATGTTTGTATGCATATCCCCTCTTTGCTTTCATATATGGAATTTTGCAAGATTATGTGCGTAATGCATTGTATGCCAATGTAGTGCTAGATTGTAACACAATCAATCTTGGTCTATGGGGATACATTAGTTTGAGTATAAATAAATAGAATTCATGATTTTTTTTGAAATAAACGTGTTTGAGTATAAATAAATAGAATTTATGAATTTGTTTGAGTATAAACGTATATGTGCATGCTTCAATAAACACAACAAAATAAGATTTACTTAAAATTAGCATACCTAACAAAATATACGCTCTATAAAAGAGTACTACAAAATCTTACAAATTCATATATCTACATACAGAGTGTCTATATCAGCTCCCCTAAGAAAATAGACTACGTCTATGTCCCACCCCACGCACCACCACACGTGCGCGGCGTCGACCTACGCAAGGCAAAAAGATCATTTAAGAATTATAATCATTAAATCAAGGAAAATTTAGAATTGTGTCTTAATAATACTCCACATTAATTAGAATACTTACGCTGGCGCACAGGAGTGTGTATGTGGTACATAAATGCATATACAAAGTCTCCGTTCGCCCCTCGATAAAATACATCCATTCCCATCGGCTCCAGGTACCCAATGAAGCGCACATAGATGGTCTGGGGACTATTATTCCCAGCAAGACGCTGAGAACTCACGGCAAAATATCCAAGATTGAGACGTTCCACCCCATCATACGCTGGACCGAGGAGATTCATTGCAAAACTTGAGTCGGGAACCGCCCTAAAGGAAAATAATATCATGTTTATTACCTTATATATGTAACCTAAGTAGCTTTCACCTATATGAAAAATAAAAATAATAAAAAATATATATATATAGGTTATCTACCCAATAAAGCTCTCCAACTCCAAGATGTCAACCAAAAGCTGGGCGCGCACCCCAGCTCTCCAACCATCGGGATCTGTATATTCCTAAAGGTAAATGACTATACTATTAAATAAGTCAACTTAGCAACTGACTACTACACAATTATGTACCTGCTACCTGTACAGTTGTCTCGGTGGTGAATGTAAATGACGCTGCCATCCTATCATATCATATTACAATAACAATACATATCATATTACAGTAACAATAGATGTGTCAACGTAAATATAGAGAAGAAATTAAAAGGCTTCACCAAGCCACAAATTAAAAAGAAAATTAGTTATAGTACATTTGATAATCCATAATTTGAAGAAAAAATAACAATGTGTGAACCCATAAAACTCACAAAAATCATACATTGTCAAAATTCCAGAGACGACATTGTTTGAATGGAATATGGAATGAGCTCATGAAAATTATACAAAAATAGTCATCACCAATTTTTAATCCACACTTCAAAGGCTTACAATTGATAGACCTTTGATCACCTAAAAGAACACAACGATACAAAAAAGACTGTGAAAATTTGTCACCCACCAAAGTCTGAAGACGCTTTCAAAGAGCATTGGCATACTGCTAGGTTCTTCTTGATGCCAATTGTAAAACCTCTTTGTATACAGCATTTGTGGTACAACTCATTTCAGCATCCTCATCACTAACTCGATCCACACTCTCTGGAAGGAATACTTTGACTGCATTTGATGATCGGACACGCGAGAAAGCCACGTATAATTGCCTGTGACTAAACACCGGTGTCGCCAAGTATAAGCCTAGGATAGACATTGTTTGGCCCTGTGCCTTGTTTATCGTCATGCCAAATGCTAGCCGAACAGGAAATTGCCTTCTTCTCATATTGAATGGAAGTTTCAAGTTACTGGGAATGAAAGTTACTCTTGGAATGAACATCCTATCTCCAGCATTGGTACCAGTGATAATCTCAACTTCCAATACCTTCGTGTGGAACTCTTTGCATATTAGCCGAGTCCCATTGCATAATCCTTGTCGAGGATTTAGATTGCGCAACAAAATGAGGGGAGCATTTTGTTTCAAAACCAGCCGATGAGGTGGGTATCCACCACCAAGATCGAGCGTGTTAAGATACTCTACTGCATACAAAAAAGAATCTCCACATGAGCTCTCTACTGAGTCTGCACTTAGATATTCCTTTTCCTCGCCGGGCATTGCCTTTAGTGCAGTAGCATTGACTGCATCAACTTCAAGGTTTCGAGGTGCGAGAATAGCACGGTCTCGAAAATACGATGCATAATCCACAACCCTTGCAAGTCCTGTATACACCCACTCAATCAGACCTTCCATAGAGTTTGTCCTTAAAAGCATCTTTGATGGGATTGCAACAGTGTCTTCTCTTATATGCCTGCTAGTTCCATTTCCAATATCTAACACCCATTGTATGAATTCCTGCTCTATTGAATTATCACCTTCATGAATAACCCGCATATTCTGTACCAGCTTCAATACCTTGATGCATCTCCAAATCCTTGAGTGGCACAATGTAGAATTGACAATATCTTCTCGTCTTGCCTTGGGAATAACTGGCAAGACCTGCCTAAAATCCCCCCCTAACAACACCACCTTTCCACCAAACAGTTGGTCATTTGACATGATATCTTGCAGCGTCCTATCCAGTGCCTCAAATGCGAATCGATGAGTCATAGGTGCCTCATCCCATATTATCAACTTTGCTATCTTTAGAACATCTGCAAGATGACTATTAACCTTTATATTGCAACTGCTGGTGGCATCCAAATCCAGTGGTATCTTGAACCGGTAGTGTGCTGTGCATCCATTACTTAGTAACAACGCTGCAATCCCAGAAGAAGCACATGCTAAAGCGACATGCCCCTCCCCACGCAACCTAGAAAGCAAACAATTGTATAGGAAAGTCTTTCCAGATCCTCCTGGACCATCAAGAAAAAACATCGCACCAACATTTGCATAGACCGCTGTCAGAATCTGATCGAAGGCAGTCCGCTGGCAATGATTTAAGGTACTTTCCATCTGTTGACCAAGTCGTGCCTCACTCTCAAAATCAAACATTCTTTCTTCTTGCAATAGAGCATTTGTAGCTGCCAATACACATGATCTATCCAAGGTAGGCAATCCATCAAACTCTACCAACCTTCTCCCATGTTGTTGGAGAATATGCTCCAAGTGCCATAGAGCCTCCTTCCGTGCCAATCCACGACGGTCAACCATACTTGATTCGAATGCATGGAAGAAATCATCCGATAGATCGTCTGAGAATCTTTCCCACAAAATTCCTGGAGATGTTGGCTCACAAAAAATCAAAATTGCAACAAAAAGGTGCCTCAACTGTGTGCTATTTTGATGTAAAATGGCCTCTTGCATGCAGATAAACCATTCCTCATCACTTTCCAATAACCCTCTAGCTATACATGCTGCCTTGAAAGTAGGGTAAACTTGCCCATCAAAAGTGCGCAAGTCATCAAAACACTTACAACCCTTGCAAACGTTAAGTAGCATACGCATGAAATATAATTCACCAGCAGATGGAGAAATGTTATACATCCGACCAATGCTATTGCCCTGCCTTCTTCTAGACCACTTTTTATTGGATTTGTTCCAAACCATCTCGCATGGAAAGTCACTGTAAAGCAAATTATTTGCATCATGTTGCAATCGGTTGTAAGTGAACCATTCCGTGAGGCTGGTCTTTCTGTTCTGTTCCCTATCGACCACATTGTGCAAATCATCATCATCTCTGAATATCACATTATTCAACATCGGAAGATGGACTTGCAACCTTTGTACATCTGGCTTTTCATCATGCATATCATACTCATAGATGCGCCAGCATGCTTCTGATGCTGATACATAACGTGAATCTAGGTAATAGTTTATCTCATCAATTCCACAATCAACTGGGTTGTGTAGTTGTCCTTGTCCTTCCACACGATTTATCTGCATCCTGACGGTTGCTCTGTCATGTCCCTTATACACGTATTTATATAAATACTTGACTGCAGTAATTGTGGAACAAATTTCAACGTTGATATGTGCCTTGTACTTCATAGAGAGGAAAGGATTGAATGGCACAATCCAACGATTATCCACTATACCCTCTTTCACCCGTATCTTTCTACCATCATCTCGACGCATGTAGATAGGGTAACCATCGTTACCCACCACAGTAGACTGAGAGAAGGGACGTGGATAGTGACGACTACATTTGCCATCAAACATGCAAGGAGCAGAGACATTAAGTACACCACATGGGCCATGAACATTGCATTGTGCAATAATCTCATGCAACTCAGGGAAAAGGGTTTTATCTGGAACTTCTGCACATACCAATTGATCATAGTGACCAACCTGAGTAGGTTTGAATGCACCTTCCAAAATCAATAGTATGTGTGAGTGCGGAAGACCTCTCTTTTGAAACTCAATCACACATACATACCCAGCAACTTTTCCAAACAAATCATGCTTTATAATCGACTGCATCAGATCCTTGTGTTTTTGATAAAATACACGGGTTGTCAAATCCGGGCGATCTTGTGCTCTTTGACCTGGCAACAATCCTTCAGATATTTCTGACCATTTTGGGTTGCAGGTGAAGGTAATAAACAAATCTGGTTTACCCTTTTTTCTCACAATTGCCATTGCATCCTGGTATAACTGGCACATATACCGCGGTCCTCCTGTAAAAGAGGATGGCAATACAACTCTACGTCCGACAGCGTTGCCCAATACATTATGGACTGCATCAGCTGCGTTTAGCATGTCCATCAATCCTTGATAAACTTCTGCACGTAAAGAAGATTGATTGTTACGTATCCACACCAATCTGGACTCTTCCATACTACTATATGCATCAACAATATATTGTTGCAATAATCTCCCCCCTTGTAGAAGGCACGCACTTGTATCAGGCCTTACCTGCAGACGGTACGCATAATACTGTCTCTGTGTCACACAATTTTTCCTTTGTACATCATGTAATGATACGTGAGTAGGAACATCTCTATAAGGAATATATAAATGCCATCCATCCTCCCCTCGGGGAAATAGAAGAACATACATGAGAGACATGTATGATCGATGCAAATTTGATATTCTGGTTATCAATCCATTGCGTCTTAAAAACTGGATGTCTCGATTCCCAACATCAGAATCATCCCCTTGCCCTGGCATGATAGCGGCAACCTCACTAGCTATTGGGACCAAGTACTGTCTTGAGGTTGACCGGCTCTCACAAATTACCATCTTCAAGTTTGCATGTGGATTTCTTCTCAATACTTCCCCCACAGCAACCAGTGCATTGGCATATGGATTGCATTCATGCATCATCCTTTGCAACAATTCCAAAATGCCAAGATTCAAACCAGGCATCCCATCCAAACGGTTTTGCAACTCATGATCTGTATCATGGACATATAATTGTGCAAACCGTGGAAGCTCCTGTCTAGACTCATCAGGTAGCAAACTCCCGACACGATGGTACACTGTGCCATGAATCCGAAAATTATGTATACCCCTATTCCCAGAAAACATTTGATCAACTCGGGCTCCCAATGAGGCAAACGCCATGACACTATTATAGGCTCTTATATTATCCTTAAATGATCTGCTTCTAGCATCACTTCCATGAAGTAGAACTTTTAAAATCTCTGGTGGATCTTCCAATGGCAACAATGACACACGGCCAACTTTACAACAATACTTTCCCACAACCCGATGCATACTTCTGGTCTCTTGCTTCCACAATTGAGCATGGCAAAAACTGCATATGCAATCCATACCTCCAAGTGAATGAACAACAGGACTATTGAAAACCAATGGATACAAAGATGGGTGCCCTATGTCATCCCTTAATGGAAATCGATGCAAGATAGATAGGATCCCCCTAGACCCTAAACATGCATTCCTATTGCTGCCAACAACATGCTCTCGTGCCCTTGACTGCCCATAAGGCAGTCAAGGGCACGAGAGCATGTTGTTGGCAGCAATATAAGGTTTGGGATTTATGGCATATAAGGCAAAGGATTAAATTGTCAATCAAATAAATGGAGTGTACATGGACTCATTTTGGTAGAAGCAATGATGCATGCCAAATGGAGTCAACTAATAGAAATATTCATGCATGCTAAATGGAATGCTTGACAATGCAAAATGCAAAAATAGCCTATAACTTCCTATTGTAATTTCGTAGCATGAAGCTTTCACCTTTTCGCTTAAGATATGCATCCATGAAACATATGTAGGTGTAAATGCTTTGTGGGTATGAGTGCATGCACATGAGTGCATAATTGCATGCATATATGTGTAAATTCATGCAAACATATGTATGGAAAGACTCAATGCCATGTATGTAGATGCAACCTAAAGAATATGATGATCAGACATTCTTGTAACATGTATTCTAGTAAATACAAAGATTGGGAACTAAGATGAACAACATAAGGGTGTGAGTACATGAACATGAGCGATATATGTAGGTAAGTTGTGTGTATATATGTATCTACATGCATGACATACGCTAATATCATAATTAAATATGTACTCAAAAAGAGAGCACATTAAATAAATGTATCTGAAGGACTTAGGATCATTCAAGGTTACTCACATATATTTCACTCATCAATCTTTCTTCCTTACCTTCCATGACATATAACGATACTCCATCAATTGTAGCTCATAGATATCCATGTATTTCTATTTACATTAATTTGACTTACATTGCCACATATATCAAATAAAGATAAGAAAGCTCAAAAAAATTTATTATTGCAATTGAAAACCAAATACAAAAGTTTTGTGTGGTAGGCACAAAAGGCTATCCTACTAAATAACTTAAGATTGACCCCAGTATGCAAATAACATAGAAGAACTTTGCGATCCTTTACAAAAAGCAATATAGAAGTCCCAAAACCATCTCAATTTTCATGAGCTGTAATGCGCTCCAACTTACGGCTCATCCTTGTCATCAAGGCTGTTAGCCTCTTCAAACCAATTTTGAATGTTGACACCTCAGTGCACAACAGATCGACTTGCTCTTTTAGCTTGTCAACATGCAACCTACATCCTCTATCACATACTACTGAGCCTTCTTCACCCCCCCCTAAAAGTTGTCGTACATACTGGTTCGTGTCATTTACATTATTCTCAATATGAGCAATCCTCTCAATGAGAGTTTCAGAGGATGCACCCCTACCCTCTGTTATCTCTCCATCATTTTCAGGATGGACTTCTCTCCATAAGGATGTTAGATATCTTGTATTCATAGCATTCACATCACCATTATGCTCACATACGTTTTGAATGGACTTCAAAGGACGCGTAATAGAGAGACCATATTGCCTTGAAGATGACAGACACTTCCTTGCATACTTTTTTGCACGGGTGGAAGGTCCCTCCCCTCTAAGACGTTTCATTATAACAAAAGTGCGATGTTCATGGATGGACTTAACAGTAACACCATTAGCCCTTGTTCTTGCCGCTCGTTTCATTGCACGAAGGCTTCGTCGTTCATGAAAAGATGACATGACAATGTCAGAAATCGTAGAACTCTCTGCCCTTGCAACTTGTTGCATTTCACACACACTTCGTCGTTCACAAAAGGACGGCACCACAATGCCAGAAATTTCCTCTTCAATGTGGGGAACAATGGCAGAAGTCATCCTTGCAAACTGCGGCCGAAACAAAATAGAAACACATTTTTAGGGATGTATATTGACTCATTTGTCAAACTGCATTAGACTCAAGGCTTTAAAGATTGAGACAAATCCTATACATCTATCAAAGCCTCCTACATTGGATCCTTAATTGATGCTGAACTCCCTATTGAAGAAGGGCATCTCCTTTAAGCTATGATGCAAGCTACACCATTTTGCAAATGCTTCTTCTACCTCCCATCCTCATCTACAGGGACATTCCCAAGGTCTACATGCCCCCCAACAACGTCCTTCTCCCTCTCACCCCTCCCGACATCTCATTTGGCAACCCAAACCTGCTCTTTGAGCAACATCATGGCTTTCTCATCAACAGCCACAAACAAACTTTTCAACCCTACTACCTTCCCCACGAATCATCATGCACCAAGTCTAATTACCAACACTGCCTAAAATTTATGGAACGCCCACCACCATTGGCTTTGGACACATTTCTATCTATTCCTAGACATCTATCAAAGTCTCCTATATTGGATGCTTAATTAATGCTGAACTCCCTGTTGAAGAATCTTCATCTCCTTTAAGCTATGATGCAAGCTATATTGATTTACAAACGCTTCTTCTACCTCCCATACTCATCTACAGGGACATTCCCAAGGTCTATATGCCTCGAACAATGTCCTTCTCCCTCTCAATCCTACAACCCAAACCTACTCTCTAAGCTACATCATGCCTTTCTCATCAACGGCCACAAACAAACTTTTCAACCCTACTACCTTCCCCACGAATCATCCCTCCCCCCCTCCTCTCCCCCCGAAATAAATGCTTCTCTTTTTGCTTTCTCCTTGTGGTGCAACTACTCTTGAACTCTCCATCACCTCTACTCACCATCACCTCTCTCTCTCTCTCTCTCTCTCTCTTCCCTCCCGCGTCTCTATATATTATTATAACGAACAACTATGTGTGTGTGTGCCTATGTGTCTGCATATGTCATGGTGTGTCTACACATATATGTGTGTTGGGCCTTTGGGCATGTTTTAGTGTGCACATGGGGTCTATTAGGTGTCTCTCTCTCTCTCAAGGAATATACCTTATTATTTCTCACCATTAGCCCCTAACCTATTGCCCTCCATTATAACACATTCTCAATGACGGTTTGCCCTTATAAAGTATAGAAAATGTGGATCATTATTGCCCATTTTTTTAAAGAATCTATGGCAATATGTCAAACATACATCCCTCCCCCCCCCCTCCTCTCCCCCCGAAATAAATGCTTCTCAACTATGTGTGTGTGTGCCTATGTGTCCGCATATGTCATGGTGTGTCTACACATATATGTGTGTTGGGCCTTTGGGCATATTTTAGTGTGCACATGGGGTCTATGATGTGTGTGTGTGTCTCTCTCTCTCTCGTCCCTCCCGCGTCTCTATATATTATTATAATGTTAGAAAAATAAGTTGGGCATGATCAACTATGTGTGTGTGTGCCTATGTGTCCACATATGTCATGGTGTGTCTACACATATATTTGTGTTGGGCCAGAAATTTCCTCTTCAGTGTGGGGAACAATGGCAGAAGTCATCCTTGCAAACTGCGGCCGAAACAAAATAGAAACACATTTTTAGGGATGTATATTGCCTCAGTTGTCAAACTGCATTAGACTCAAGGCTTTAAAGATTGAGACAAATCCTATACATCTATCAAAGCCTCCTACATTGGATCCTTAATTGATGCTGAACTCCCTATTGAAGAAGGGCATCTCCTTTAAGCTATGATGCAAGCTACACCATTTTGCAAACGCTTCTTCTACCTCCCATCCTCATCTACAGGGACATTCCCAAGGTCTACATGCCCCCCAACAACGTCCTTCTCCCTCTCACCCCTCCCGACATCCCATTTGGCAACCCAAACCTGCTCTTTGAGCAACATCATGGCTTTCTCATCAACGGCCACAAACAAACTTTTCAACCCTACTACCTTCCCCACGAATCATCATGCACCAGCTATGATGCAAGCTATATTGATTTACAAACGCTTCTTCTACCTCCCATACTCATCTACAGGGACATTCCCTCAGGGGGGTCACTATGTATAAACCCTCTATATCACGTGCGTTCAAGGCATATTTCTAAAATCCCTTATCTGTAAATTTTTCATTAATAAAATGTACCCTTTTTCTATACAAATCTGTAAATGTTTTTGAAAATTGTTTTAAATACTCTCTTATGTAAATTAACTTTTGTTAAATTTAGATATTAAAAACATCCTTCTGTTGAACTCACGTGATAGGGTTACATATAATGAGTGACCCCCCCGAGGACATTCCCAAGGTCTATATGCCCCGAACAATGTCATTCTCCCTCTCAATCCTACAACCCAAACCTGCTCTCTAAGCTACATCATGCCTTTCTCATCAACAGCCACAAACAAACTTTTCAACCCTACTACCTTCCCCACGAATCATCCCTCCCCCCCCTCCTCTCCCCCCGAAATAAATGCTTCTCTTTTTGTTTTCTCTTTGTGGTGCAACTACTCTCGAACTCTCCATCACCTCTACTCACCATCACCTTCTTGCCCATATGGGATTTACTGCCTCAAGGAATATACCTTATTATTTCTCACCATTAGCCCCTAACCTATTGCCCTACATTATAACACATTCTCAATGAAGGTTTGTCCTTATAAAGTATAAGAAATGTCGATCATTATTGCCCATTTCATGCATTTTTTTAAAGATATGGCAATATGTCGAACATACATCCCTCCCCCCTCTCTCCCCCCGAAAATCTAGAGACCATGCTAAAAAAAAGCCGTTAAAAATATTATTATCTAAAAATGCCATAAATGTTTTTGTTTTAAAAACATATTAAAATCTAGAGAGCATGCTAAAAAAAAGACGTTAAAAATATTAGTATCTAAAAATGCCATAAATATTTTTGTTTTAAAAACATATTAAAATCTAAATCTCTCCTCTCTCTCTCTCTCTCCACATTCAAGAACATGTCCACATATTAATGTTTTCATAAGATGAGAGAGAGAGGGAGAGATTTAGATTTAGAGGGAGAGATTTCAAAACAATAAAAACATGTTCTTGAATGTGGAGAGAGAGAGAGAGAGAGAGAGAGAGAGAGAGAGAGAGAGAGAGCATGCTAAAAAAAAGACTATGCCTTGTTCCCAAGGAGAGCTCGATCGATTCCGTCCACTCGAGGCAAGATTTCGTCTGCTGGAGGGAGAGCTGGCACTTCAACTGGGCAGCTGTCAATAAAACATGTTTTCATAACATTAAAAAAATAACAATTATTATTGAAGCAAATTAAAAACATGGGGTCTATGGTTTTTAATGTCTTAGCAGAGCATGCTAAGGCATGCTCTACTAAGACGTTAAAAATATTAGTATCTAAAAATGCCTTAGCATGCTCTCTCTCTCTCTCTCTCTCTCTCTCTCTCTCTCTCTCTCCACATTCAAGACATGTTTATGGTATGTTTATAGTACGTTAAAAATATTAGTATCAAAAAATGCCATAAATGTTTTTGTTTTAAAAACGTATTAAATTCTAAATCTCTCTCTCTCTCTCTCTCCACATTCAAGAACATGTTCACATATTAATGTTTTCAAAAGATGTTTGCAAAACAATAAAAATATGTTCTTGAATGTGGGAACGTGTGAATGTGGGGACATGTTCTTGAATGTGGAGAGAGAGAGAGAAACATGTTGAAACATTATTAGTATTAAAAACATCTTTAAAAATAGTATCTTAAAAACATAATAAATTTCTCTTTTAGATTAAAAATAGTATCTTAAAACCATACTATAATTATATTTAAAATAATTATAAAAATATATTATTAAAACGTTGAAAATAGTATCTAAAAATGCCATAAATGTTTCTAACATGGTAAAATCTTATAAAAATATATGATTAAAATCATCTTGAAACATGTTTTCAAAACATTAGAAATATTAAAAACATCTTAAAAATTAGAAATTTCTATTTTAGATTAAATTTATTATCTTAAAAACATACTATAATATTATTATGTTAAATGATTATGGAACTAATATGATCATAAAATATATTTAAAATTTTTATAAAAATATATTATTAAAGCATTAAAAATATTAGTATCTAAAAAGTGCCATAAATGTTTTAACATGCTAAAAAATGCTATTAAAACATTAAACATATTAAAATCTCTCTCTCTCTCTCTCTGTTTCACTCTCTCTCTCTTTCTCTCTCTCTCTCTCTCTCCACATTCAAGACATGTTTATATTATGCTAAAAATATTAGTATCTAAAAGTGCCATAAATTTTTTCATTTTAAAATCAAAATCTCTCTCTCTCTCTCACTCTCTGTGTTTTTATCCTCTCTCTCTCTCTCTCTCTACATTTTTATCCCTATCTCTCTCTCTCTACGTTTTTATCCCTATCCCTATCTCTCTCTCTCTCTACATTTTTCTCTAGGGATAAAAACGGAGAGAGAGAGAGCAAAACGTAGAGATCTCTCTCTCTCTCTCTCTACGTTTTTATCCCTATCTCTCTCTCTCTCTACGTTTTGCTCTAGGTATAAAAACGTAGAGAGAGAGAGCAAAACGTAGAGAGAGAGAGATAGGGATAAAAACTTAGAGAGTGAGAGAGAGAGAGAGTTTTTATCCTAAAAACGTAGAGAGAGAGAGAGGGATAATTTTTTAGGATAAAAACGTAGAGAGTAAGAGAGAGAGAGAGAGAGAGAGCATGCACTGATGTAAAAAGAAAGACTATGCCTTTTTTCCAATGGAACATAGGAGAGCTTGATTGATTCCGTCCGCTCCAACCAAGATTCCGTCTGTCAAGATGTGGAAGGGGACGATCACTGTCAGGCGGGTGTCGGAAGAACAGAGGGCAGGTAGGTGTCGGAAGAACAGAGGTGGCGCGCGTGTTGTCAAGCGCGAGGTGAAATGGAGGGGAGGCGAATCGGAGTTAGAACGGAGGGGAGGCGAGAGTCGGAACGGCCATGGACGGAGTCAGATGGGGAATTTGGAGGAGGTTGGAGCAGGCGCGACGAAAGTGGAGGAGGCTGGAGTGAGAGGCGACTCTGGAGAGAAGGCGGGTGCCCAGGTGGGTTGGCGCGCCGCGCAGTCGTTCAAAACCCCGCCGCCATGCATTTACAGCACAGTGCACCTGCAACAGCCGCCAACCCCAGGTCCTCATGAATGATACCACGCAGCCAGCTCACGCACTGCCTCTGATCCGTGCACCCTCTGTGCACTGCCTCCACGATGTCTCTCTGCTCCCACGCTGGGCCACGCCATGTGGCAACTCGGAGCCTCCCTATCCTCCACGCCGCCATCCCACCTGGTGTTGCTCTCGAAGTTCACGTCATGCCCCCTCTAGTCTGCCCCCACTCTGGTCTGCGCAGTGTCTAGCAGTCTGCCTCTGCCGCGCCATGTCGTGCTACGTAGAGTCTGGCACCCCACCTCCATAAATGCTCCCATGCCCCAGTCTGCTGTGACGCTGCCCGCCACATTCTCCATGGATTTCGCCACCTACTGCCAAGTGGCACTCTACTACGGCTGTGATGCCACATGGGAGCGTCTGCTTCCGCCCCACCTTCTGCCACATGGCAATGGAATCCTGTACCCCGCGCTCTCGCTCGTGCGAGCGTATCGCGTGCTGCTACGTGGCAGTTTCGCCGCCTTCTTTACTCGCGTCTGAACTCGAGTACTGTGCATTACAGTGAGGCAGCCCACTGCGCATTTACTGCGCCTCGCGGCCCCTCTGTCTTGTGCCGCCTTTGTGGCCGATTCGCTGACGTGGCCTCGGCGCTGCCTCAAACTCCCACCCTTGCATGACATGTGGCACTGTGCAACTGTCTGTCCCTCTGTCCCACTGTCCCGCTGTCGTGCTGTCCCGCAAACTGTGCAAGTGTCTGTCCCTGTCCCGCTGTCCCGACCTCCTTCCTCCTCCCCTGTCCCTGTCCCGCTGTCCCGCTGTCTGTCCCTTCCTCCACCTCCCCAAACCTCCCTCCTCCTCCCCCGAACCTGCCTCTTGCTTCCCCGAACCTCTATGGCAGGTCTGGTAAACTCCGCTGTAAGAGATGTAAGAGATGTTACAATCACGAAGCATATTTTTTACGGGAACATCAAGCTAAATGACATGCGAGAAAGGTGCAGCAGTTGGCAGATCGTGGATTTCGCACAGCTCGCTGATTCGATGCAATAGAGGTCCATTAACGAATCGATACAAACCTGCGATTGCCAACGCCTCAATTCTTATTCCAGCCCAAATGCCTCTGGCATCTGTCGCTCACTCCCAGAGAGAACCGGCGAGCTTTTGACCTTGCTGATGTTCCTATCAATCCTAATATTGAAGGAATCCGGAATCTGTCACTCTTACAATGGTATATTATAATATTACAGAGTCATTGGCTGTCCCCCAGTCGAATATATCAAGGAACGTTAGAATTGGAGGATTCCGCAATCTGTCACTCGATTACAATGGCCTATTATGGATTCATTGGCTGTCCCCTACACGAATATATCAAAGACTAATACATAAATCATGCATGACATAGGAAATGGGTATTTGAGCAAATGTCATCCATGCGGCTGTATCTACGTACCATCTCAACTTTACATGGTTGAATTGGGTCGTTGAGACACTTCCTAATTACAAAACGTGCACCCTTTTCTCAATAAAATGATCCACAAAACTATATTAGCCATTATGTGATGTGGCCCCCGTTAGTTGCTCTCTTTGTCCTTCATAACATCCCAATCCCTCGTCTCTCTTTATTGCACAATGCTATATATCAATCCTGATATTTAAGGATTCCACAATTTGTCACTCTTACAATGGCCTATTATGGATCCATTGTTGTCCCCCACTCGAATATATCAAGCAACGATAGTTGAATCATGACATTAGAGGATTCTGCAATCTCACTCGATTACAATGGCCTATTGTGGGCTCATTGGTTGGCCTCAGCCCTCCACATAAATATATAGGAGAACAATAGGTAAATCATGCATGACATAGGAAAATGGGTGCTTGAGCAACTCTCGGGGGGTCTACCCCAAAATATGTAAGTATAGCACGTGAGTTTAAATGGAGGGGGTCTTTAATTCAAAACTTTAAGGTAAATTTACATAAATGTATTTTACATATGGGGGTTTTTACTTGAAATTTGAAAAAAATATGCAAGTTTGCATAGCAAAAAGGGGTCATTTTATCGATGCAAAACTTACAAATAAGGGGTCTTTTAAATACCCCTTGAATGGACGCCGTGTCCAAGGTTTCATAACAATGCACCCCCCGTGGAGCAACTGTAGAAGATTATATCCATCTTGTTGCATTTACATACCATCTCAACTTTACACGGTTGAATTTATTCTTTGAGGCACTTCCTAACTAAAAATTTTGCACCCTTTTTTCAACAAAATTCTCCACCCTTATGGTGATAAAACACTCATGTCCTAAGTGACCCTCATTAGTTGCTCTCTTTGCCCTTCATAGCATTGCCCAATGAAACACCACCCTCCCAATGCCTTATACTTCTTTATTGCACATTGCTAAAATCACATTGTTGTTGTGGGACTCCATACTAGAGGCGCAACCACTTCAACAAATAGGGCCCTAGCATGATGTAGAATGTAGAGGACAAAGTGTGGAGATGTAGCACTATGTACATGTTTGTTTTGTCATTATCATCTTTATTAACGAGGTATGAGAAATAGAGGAGAGAAGTGGTTCAGTGGAAGAACAAGGGACCCAAAATAGACCTACTGATTTTCATAGTTATTATCAAGCTATAGTATTATGAGCCTTTAGTGTATGACAATCTACATAAGAGAATAGACTTACAATTGAGAGAATACAATACTTTGCATCATAATTGGATTTAAGATATTTCTTTTGTTTGTGTATTACAACAATAGACAAATAGCATGAAATTGAATATGCACAAGGCAGAGACTTCAAAAATCATTTATGGCTAGAAAAAATACACTCGTTATTTTGAATATTAATCCCAATGAATATTGGAATGCTTTGGGCTTATAAAAACCATTATAATTATACTTGTTAATAGAGAAAAAAATTTAGATTCAACTATATACATATTTTAAAAACATGATGATGTTAATCCATATTTACTTCTTGATATGTGGCTACATGGATACAACTAGGTCACTATATAACCTCGCTCACTTTTACTAACCAAACTTAGTTGTCCTCACATTGGGTGCATTTCCATTTATTAACTGTTACCAAAGAATTCTTATTGGGTTTTTTAATCAATTATCTCAATACTTGTTTATCTATCAAAAATAGTAATCACCTTAATACTATCTAAAATAGCTCTTATGTCGATGGGAGAAGTCATCAATAAGTTTGAATACTTTGAGAATTTTACATGTTGCACATATTGAGGTCAAAATTAAACCAAATTGTATTAGCAAATGGAATTTCATAGTACAGTAAAAATGTTAAACTAATAAATCCATTGACCAATGAGTGAGACTCAAGTGGCCTTTCTGTTTTCTCACAATAAGTACACCATTACATTTAATTCCATTAAGGTTCCATTAGAATTTCTCACTCACAAATAAAATTGTTTATGGGAGACCTCTACCAATAAGAAATCAAAATTCATAAATAAATTATTGTCCTAATCTTCAATGTTCATGAATTGATATGTGAACAATGTCAAAAAGAAATGTGCATGCTAATGTTCATACTTTACCGAATTAAACAAAAATTTCCAAGTTAATTTTACTTAGAGGACACTACTTGAAAACACTATATATCATGTGAATTAAATAAATAATATTAAAACACCTTACCTATAAGTCAAAAGTCATTTTTGGTATTTATTGTTCGCGAGCTTTTTGAAAATTTGAGATCTTTTCTTATGTTGAGCTCAAGGTCCTCGATTTTTTCAGTAATTTTTTGGAACATCAAGAACAATAACTTCACATGATATAAGACTCACAACCCATTGAATAATACTTATAGCACAATCAGTGATCTTGGTCACATGAGAAGTAAGGTTAATTAGCAAGGGTCTAGGACATGGATCTAGAGGAGCATGAGAACTCAAGAAAATAGGGCAATGGTTTCAAACGGTAGGTTCTTGTGTGGTTGCAGATTAAAAGTATTCTAAACATGCATTAATCTTCAAAGTAGTACAGTGACTGGAAGCATTTGACCAATTGGTAGTATGAACATCTTTAAAGCAATGCAATGATTGGAAAGACACATTTTTTATTTGGAGGTAATCATTATGAAATTTGAATTATAAACAAAACCTTCAAATCAATGATCTTCAAACCAATGTAGTCATTGTAAATACACCTTCAAAGTATCTTCTTCAGCTCATGCATAAAAAGCATCATGTATTTGAAAAAAAGAATTCCAAAATTGCATTCCAAGCAAGCACTACAACCAAGACATGCACATCGATATTGTAAAGGAACTTGATCTTGAAGAATTTTCATGTTTCTTTAATCACAATTGTTGATGACAATGTATGTAATCCTAAAACCATGTCACAAGAAAATCATAAAGATACTCTTTGGGGTCTCTTAAGGCTGACAAAAACCTTTATTCCAACAAGGCCTCCTAGATATCTTTGGTCTCTCTAGACCAATTTTACAAGGCAATTATAAAGATACTCTTTGGGTTCTCTGTGCACAAGAAGTTTGGCACTCTAACATGAAAAATGGATTTGTTCATATCACATTGATTGTTTTGACTACAAACATGACTATATTTGGAGTCATATTGACCAAGTTATGGCCAAAATAAAATTGGTCATACTAGCACCCCAAGCATGGCCAAGGGAGCTTGGACAAATAGTATTGGCCGTAACTTGGTCAATATAACTCTAAATATAGTCATCTTTGTAGTAAAATATGGAACTTGAACAAATAGTATTGGCCATACCTTGGTCAATAAGACTCTAAATATGGTCAAGTTTGTAGTCAAAATTATCAATGTGATATCACCAAACCCATTTCTCATGTTAGAGTGTCCAAATTCTACATATTTAGAAAGTTGTTTTGTTAATTATTTTTTCATAAGAGATTGAACTTGCCATGCTAAACATGGACATCATGTATATGCCAACCACATTCTACTAGTGTGCATTAATTGTCCTTATTATCATATTAATTAATTATATCTTGAGTGTACAAAGTGGATCAAATCATATGGATAGCAAAAACGTCAGCGAGTTGTAGAAAGTTGTTTGGGAGGAAATTTTCTAGAAAGGACTTCATGGGTCCCCCAATTTCATTTCTTCTTTGTTCACTACTCAAAATTCTTACTTTGAGGCTCAAATAAAGATAGCAAGAAAATTCTTAAGCTCACAAAGGCATATGTGGTCTTGGAAGAGCCACGTAGGAGCTCGGAGCTAGGCAAAGGAGAGGTAGTGTGAGGCTACCTATACCAACCAGCCGAGATCGACCCTGTAGTTGGAGGAGTCGACTGAGAGTCTGAGACTCTAGTTGGAAGAGCGTTGGAGTCACGGGACTCGCTGTGAGCTTTCGTTGAATAGCACTTTGGCATCACTACGAGTTGTTAGAGCGGCTTGGCGGCTCAGGAGTTGAAGGTGCAGGAGGTCGCCGTTGAGGTCGCATCATCATGCATGGAAGGCAACTTTCCTTGTTGTTTGTTGGAGTCAAACCACGGGAGATTGATGTAGTTGATGGCTAGGCATTCGGTGGAGGATTTGACTGTCACAGAGGGCCATTGTAGGTAATGAGCGGGCTATGTAATGAGCACTGGCTCTATGCTTGCTGAAGCTAATTGTAGGAGGTGCCGGCTCGTTGGTGAGGGAGTCACTGCTGGAGAGGCTCTCTTGGTGCTTCTTGGAGCCGAAAGGTGAGTTGAAGGAGCGTGTTATTGGAGACAATCGAGAGCTTTGGAGCTAGCCATGTAGAGAAGCCGTATTTGCAGAGACTCTTTCTCCCTCTCTTTCACTCACAAAAGTTCTCAGAGAACTTCACACATCTCAAGGAAACCTTTCTTTTTCATAAATCACAAAGCTCTCTCTCACACAAATATAAAACAGATCTATCTAAATCTCTTTCTTCAGAAGAGCACTCTCACTCTCATGGAAGAATGAACGGAATAGAGAGTTGAATGAATCTCTCAATGAAACTCTCACAAAATGAATGGATGGAAATTCCTCTCAAATGGATGGAAATTTCTTTCAATGGACGGAAATCTTTCATCAACAGAATGAAAGATAGAAACCTCTCAATCTCTCAATCTCTCTCACACTCTTAAGATTCGCAATGCCTTAGTGGAAGGCAAGGGAGCTCTGATACCATGACAAAATATGAAGAGGGGAGAGGAGAAGAGTGGAGATGAGGAGAGAGGGAACAGCTAGAGAGCACACCACAAATGACTAATTGTACACTAGATTTAGTTGAAAAAGTAGAATATATACAAACCCTTTTAGGGTTAGGGTTAGGGGATCTAACCCTTTCTTTTATAGCACTCTATAAGGTTAGTGCTATGCACATATGATCACGTGATGGTGCTATGCACACATGATCACATGATGTTGAGCGTGAACTCTCAACAACCTCATCTTCCACTTCTTCTAATATATAATTATAATCTTCTTGGCCTATGTACTCACGGTCCAAGAAGATGACTGCACAAAGCATTATGTCTTTGATAGTATCTTCCTTGCTAAGTAGTCACTCAAAAAGATCTCTCCAAAGCTCATGGAGATCCTGTAGGTTGCTTTGTGCCTCCCTCAAAAAATTTCGCTCCGGTCTGGACCCCACCCATGCACATGCACTTCAACGTTATACTTTATCCAATCTACATCATATGCAACCTTTTTTGCTACATGTGATAGCAGAGTTTGGATGTCCCGAATGAAAGCAACATGGGGAACCGGGTTGGGATTTTTGCAAAATTGTCATGTAGAAGGGTGTTTCATTTTTAATCTGTTTGGAAAAAAGAACCATATACGGGCATATAAAACACATTACAAATCATATGAGGGTACTCATTCAAGATCTGTAAAGGAATTCAGGGTACAAACAAGCTACATCACATTCATTTCTATTCAACAAATTATATATATTGCACAGGCCAATATATTCCTAAAAGATAATTCTAGGAAACTTTATTGCATTCATGAAGTATTTAAGTTGTAACTTGTCTAGACTCTAGACTCTTTGGAATTCGGATAGACTTGTCACTTAGGACTATGTAAAGAGTTTGTTAGTTGCATGGCTTGGGATTTTAGTTTAGTTACATGACTTAAGATTTCAATCTAGTTGCATGAAATATTGTAGGTACTAGAAAGCTTTGGAAAAATGGAATAGTAGACATTATAAGATGCATGAAATGATTAACTTTTGGAAAAGCTTATGTTTGTGTGTATGCTTTTCTTAATTTAATCATATGTATTTATTTATAAGCATGTTGCTACAAGGTATTTATTTATATGATTAAGCATGTATTTAATCATACATATTTATTTAATCATATGTACTTATTTATAATTTATGAGTGCTCCTTATTGGCTTTTTCCCACCATGGCTTCTACAAGAAGAGTAGGGTAGTCTGAGTATGCAGGGTTCCAAGGCTTTTTGTCACCTACAGATGTTTTGGTGTTGTCATTTATAGTATAAGCGAAGCTTACGACCTCGGGTCGTATTCTAGTGAGAGACGTAGGCTTAAGTGGGGTAAGCAAACATCCCTCTAACCCTCAAACTCCCCCTAAACCCTTCAACCCCCAATCAAGGAGAAAGCCTTCACTATCCCAATGCTGATGCTGCACATCCCTTTCACACATGCATGCACTAAGGTTCAGGCCTTAGAAGGAGTTTCCAAGGTTTAAAAGGACTTTGAGAGTTTAAAAAGAGTTTCAGGGTTCAAGAAGAGGATCCAAGCTTCAGGGTAGAGTACATGGCGGAGAACTCATCTCTCTCATAGATCCTAGAGGCCAAGGGTTGAGGGACTAAGGGTTTAGGGGGAGCATAGGAGTGGGAGAGGAAGAAGGTGGAAGAGCATGGGGGGAAGGAGAGAGAGGAGAAGGGAGGAGGAGGGAGAAGGAGGGAGGAGGAGAAGGGAGGAGGTAGGATGAGGAGAAGGGACGAGGAGGAGGGAGAGGAGAAGGAGGGAGGAGGAGAGGGAGAGGAGGGAGGAGGAGAAGCGAGAAGGAGGGAGGAGGAAAGGGAAAGAAGGGAGGAGGAGAAGGGAGGACACTACTACACATGGGCCTTATTCGGACGGTTAAGCACCAACATTTAACGTGCGTGGGGTAGTAATCTTCAATAAGCAAAGTGGGTTTAAAAAAGTATCGCTATTTAGTGACGTTTTATAAAAATCACTATATGGAAACCTTTATAGAACGTCTCTATATAGAGACAACTTCCAAACTTGTAAAAGGTCGTTATATAGTGACTCTAAGACACTTTCCTATAGCGATGTTTTACGGAGAGTGTTTTTCCCCATACCAACCTTTAAAGATAGTTTCTCGCAATGACAAAAAAAAAATATTTCATACATGTTTGATCCTTTGAAAGAATAAAAGTACAAGAGCATGTACATCAAGTTTGAAGCTCATATATTCATGTCCAAGTTTGAGATGAAAAAATCAATGAAGAGCATTTACATCAACGGCTTTCATCTTGAGCCCAGTCTAGCGCATCAAACAAGTCTATCTCCAACTCTATACCAAGTTGATCTCCTATATCATCATCATCGTACTCTGGCATTGTACGTTCACCTAAAACTTGATCATCTTCTTCAATAAAGTTGGGTGATTCTTGATGATCGGCGTCATCTTCTTCCTCAATATCATGATCTCCATCTTTCTCCCGTACGATGTCATTATGCACATCTTCCTCTTGGCTCATATTGTGATCTTCATCTTTTTTGCTAAAGCAATCTGAATCAATTGGATCCGGAATTGGTAGTGGCATCTCCATATCCAGATCCCTATCTTCAAAAATTTGCTCAAAATTTGCTTACTTCATGGTGCCACTTGGATCACGTACCACCATCTTGGATCAAAACCATCTGGATGAAAAACCACCTATATTGAAGATGGGTGCCAAATGCCATCAATTATATGAAATTATGCTTAAGTACACATTGTACCAATTTATCTTTGAAAATGAAATCTTTGATTAATTAAGTCATTAGTATGCACCTGCTCACAATGCTCGGGAAGAACAAAAGTATCACTTTCATCGGTCCAAAGTTTGGTAGAGTCTATGGCAAAGAAATCACTACTGTCTTTCCTCATTGTTGCATGGGTTCCATTGTAAATAGTTCTAAACCATTTTACATCAAGAATGAAAATACTAAATCATCTGAAATCAATTTCATAGATTTCATGTATGGTCCCACAATAATCCACCTGGGAGGAGAGAAGATTAGTATCTGAAGCACTTGCTCATCTATCTTGTGTGAAGTTAGCCATGACTCCACAATCATACATGACTCTCTTTGAATCGATGCGTTCCATGCAAAAATGTCATCCATATGACCATAATGCACTTTACTTTTTGTACTGCAAAAGACCATCATTAAAACATTGAGCATGCATCTATTTTATAGCAACTTACATGCATCATACATCCAAATGATGACAACTCTCACTCGCGCTTGTTTATTGTCTTCCTTCTCATGTTCGGCTTTATGTAGAGCCAGTTGTAGCCAATCAAGTGACATGTGAGTGGGGAGAAGCACGAGATCCCGTGGATATGGTTGTGATCACCTGTACATTACTCTAAATCTCTTCCTTGCATTTACTCGCACTTGTTTATTGTCTCCCTTCTCACGTTTGGCTTTATGTAGAGCCAGTTGTAGCCAATCAAGTGACATGTGAGTGGGGAGAAGCACAAGATCCCGTGGATATGGTTGTGATTGCCTGTACATTACTCTGAATCTCTTCCTTGTATTTATTATTTTTGCTTTGGCCGCTTCATATCTCTCAATCCACTTCTGCATCTCCTTGCTATTGAGGATACAAAACTTATTGAATTTCTCCATTTGCTCTTTTCTCATCTTTCTTTCAATCCCTTTTCCTTGGGGAGCCTCGCCAATGATGCAATCATCACTCTTGTTATGCCAAGCATGCGGCATATCAGGATCCATGGATACAAGAAACTCCATGATATATACTAATGACTCTTGCACAAGCCATCCCTCTACGGGTGGTAGCAAGCTAAGGGTGTCCACTTTTTGTTCACTCCCCAATCCTAAGGAGGTGGAAAAACAAGCTTTTTAGCACACAAAAATGCAAATCTCACCTACTTCCCTATGGATCTAGTCTTTGAAGTCTTCTGACACAACATCACTTGCTATTGTGCACACAATCGTATAGTCTGATCGAAAATTCGATGCACACACAAAAAATTTCTTTGTGTCACACGGCATGGTTCCAGGGTGGTCACACGTTTGTCACAAACAAAGAGTGTCATATTAAATTCTAAATTTCTCACTCATTTTAGATTAAATGTTATTGAAACTTTGTAAGTGGTCTCTTTGCATTATGTAGAGCTTAACTTGATTTATTGGTAATTTTTTGAATGATTTATCTAATTATAAATAATTATTTATAATAAATAAAGTCATAAAATACATGCATTTTAGTAGCACACCACATTTTTTTAGTATTTTGAATAATTAAGCAAATCCAATTCGGTGGAAGGTTAGTAGGCACATAAGGGTGTGTGGTTGAATCATCAAATCCCAAATCCAACGGTTAGATTTAGGAAGATTGAAGTTTAATTTTTACTTTTACTCCTCAGAGGATCAACAAAGAATATTAAAAATAAATCTAGTAATTCTCAAATATAACCAAACATTTCAAAAATGTCAATATTTTTAGTCCTCTGCATGATGAATAAGAGGAAAATTTTGGTTAAATTTGAGTAAGGGAAACGTACGATATGGCCTCCAACAGTTAAATCTCCCTTTTGTGGGGGAAAAAGGGCCACCCAAGCCTAATACCAAGACAAGGTAGGCTTGGTATTAGGCTTGGTGAGGTAGGCTAGGAGCATCACCGATCCTAGTGGAAAGCCTTTGGAGTCTACATGCTACCCATGTCGAAGGCTGAGTCATCAAAACCATGCCACGTTGTTAGACCATGTGGTGCCATCTCATCAAGCAGATGTGACATCACTCCTTGCCATGTCACCTTACATTGCCACACGTGCTGCCACATGTGCCACCTCATCATTCCACATCATCAGCCATGTGATCACACAATGCCACCTTGGCATACCTCCTCAACCTTGCCACGTCACCAATCCCTCCACCTCAATTTGCCATGTCAATCTACCACCTCATGAATGCCAACTCATCATGCCACATCACCTTTCAATGTCATCGAAGAGGCCCAGTACCACATCATGACCATGCAGGAAGAGACTATATTACCACATCATGACCATGCATGGTGCCACATCAGCCAGATGTATACACATGACGATGTGCAATGCATACAATACCTCGATCGAGGTATATAACCTGGGTGAGGCATACAATACCTCGTTCGAGGTATGTGACCGAGGACACCTAGAGATACCTCGATCGAGGTTCATACATACATGCGCAATGCACTAAATACCTCGATCGAGGTATAAGGTCTGATCGGGGCTCTGGGCATAGCAGACCTCTCCACCAAAACTAAGCCAATTAGTATCAATCTTAGCACCTCTCCACCAATAATAATGAAGAGCAATCTAAGAGCAATCGGATGCGTCAATTTTACGAGCAAAAACCTATGAGCAGGTTTATCCGAGCGTGTTTTTCAAGAGATTTTTAAAAATGTTTTTCTTTAGGAAACATGGTTTTTACACTTTTATTTTCACTAGAACTAGATCCCTTTATCATAAAAATATACAGACTAGTCACTCATTCATTTTTACACAACATAATTTTCTTATTTAGAGACATTCCTTTGTACCCCTGTTATTACCTTAAAAAAGTGTTGATTCCTTTAAGAAACATTCCTCATAATCACTCTCAATGTAATAATACTATGCATATATAATTACTTATTAACACATTTATATCATATGGCAATATCTTTTTAGTGTTTTTATAGCATATTTATGGACATGTTTCTAAAGAAGTTTAAATTACTATAAATAAGTATTAACTTAGGCTTATATATCACTCTCATAAAATACATGTAATATTTAATCCTATATATGAAAGATTTTCCAAAATATAACTCCATATATGTGCTCAAATGGGGTGTTCCGATCAATTTGAGTGGTTGAATGACTATATTTGGACATTGGATATGAAAGTTATGTCACTTTTAAAAGTGCTGTCCAAGGTAGTTTCGCCAGCGAAACTACCTTGGGAGACTTGCTTCAAAGGGGTTTCGCTGGCGAAACTACCTAGATGGCTTGCTTCAATGAGTTTTCTTTGAAGAAACTCTTTCATGAAGATAGGTTGAGAGAGGGTTTTCAATGTCACCCCCTATTAAGTAAAAGTTGTAAGAAGGATCATAAGGGAATTTTCATAGAGAAGTCTACTCTACATGTGGGTTTCTTCAAAAGCCATCCCATTATGCTCTCACCATTCCTACAGATTCACCTAAAGATTTTTGTATAAAATAGGCATTGCTATAATACTTTGCATATTTCTAAGTGAAACTATGTTTTCTTTTGATCGATTTTTGCCATATTTATGCATAGTTGGAAGCTTTTTTTTTCCCTCGCTCGGACGCTCGGAAGATTTCGCTCAGAAAATGCTCGTCCCCAAGAGCAATCTAGTGGATGAGTTGAGGCTCTCTATAAGACACCACGTTTTGGTTCATTTCACCCATTCTTAGCCATTCTTGCCTCCTCATCACTTTGTCACACCTTCCATCCTACTTTCATTGAGAATGGGTTCTCAAAGCCGTAGAGCTAGTAGACGTGAAAGATGTAGGAACCCCCTCCCAAATCTCATTGACGAGGAGCACAAGCGGAAGGCTCGTGAGTGCAAGAGAGTCTCTAGAGCTCGAGCTCGTGCTGCCACCACTGATCCACCTCCAGCTCTACCTCTACATCCCACCTCCACCCCCACCCCCACCTCCATTGTCCCCCCATGCTCATCCGCTCCCCTACCTGTAGCCTCCGCCCTTCCCCTAGCCACCTACATTTTGGCCTCCACCTCTACCTCTTCCCCCTCCACCCTCCCCCCTCCCCCTCCCCCTCCCCCTCCCCCCGCTCCGCTTGGCGCCTCCCTTCCCCCATCCACCCTACCATCTCCCATTGATCCCCTTGCCCCACCTTGCAGCAGCAGTGTTAATTCACGACATGACTTGCCGAAGTCCACTATCCGTCGTCATACTAGCAAGATTGTGCAGTCTTTTTTTTGTGACCTCACGCCAGCTTCGCAGTCTTCTCTTCTTACGTCCCTGATTGATCACCCTGACTTGGTAGAGTGTAGGAGGCTTGCTGGTCTTGGTGCACGTAGAGATAGGGTTGTATCTAGCGAGGTCCTTAGCAGTGTTCGACGTTCCTATGCTTCTATTAAGCATAGGAACTCCAGTGATGCCTTGGCAGCACGTCGTGCTATTGTGGCTGCCATTAGTAGACCTCATATGATAGGCCATGTGCGTACCGCTTCACGTCTTCTTCAGATTGCACTGCGCACATTGCGAGCAGGCATCATTAGGAGGCAGAGTCTAGAGGATAGTGAGACTGATGCTCTTTGGGCTTCGAGTGGTCGTGCACCTCGCAGCGATCGATTGTTGGATGATTCCACTAGGTCCTTCATACAACAGTTTTGGGAGGAGCATTGCAGAGCATCCCCGGTGTTCAAGAAGGCATTGCGGAAGAGGGTGTCACGCGGTGTGTACATTGAGCATGGTGCATGTTTTTTGGAGTGTACCCAGACTGAGTTGTACACTCAGTTTGTAGAGGTGCACCCGGAGTTCAAGATTGGGCAGAGGTCATTTGAGCGATGCAGGCCATGGTTTGTGCGATGCTCTCAGGAGCGTGACACATGCTGTTGTCGCTACCATGTGGATTTTGGATTGATGTATGACGTATTCTGTTCCCTTGATGGTCATAGGGGAGTGGTTCCTACTAGCCCTCGTGACTTCATTCATTCCATATTGTGTACACGAGATGGTGATGCTTTATTCCACTCCCTTGATTGTGTGGAAGGCACGTGTACTTTGTGTGGTGACTTTGCTAGAGTGCCACGAGTCGCACACTGCGAAATGGAAGGATCGTCAATTTCGTGCATGTTTGAGGACATTTCCTATAGGGGTGGTTGTCTCAGTGGTGGACTTTGCGGAGAATTACACCTTTGCACCACAGCATGAGATCCAATCGGAGTATTATTTCTCCGAACAGGTGATGTGTGATTGAGTATTGATTTTTTCCCCGCCTCATTATATTGAATTATTTCAATAGTCATTTTTTTTTTTCAATGCCATATTGCAGGTTGCTATATTTGTGCACATTAGCTATCGTCATGCACAGGCTCATGTGGATGGCATTGATAGCACCATGGACTCACGCATCATTGTGCGAGAGTATCACTTCTACATTAGTGATGATCGATCGCATGATGCCCATTTTGTGCAGCATTGCTTCACTTTGCATGATAGTTTCTTGAGGGATCATGGTGTCACATGGCAGCGGTGCTGGATCTGGTCACGGTTGCAGTGGTTAGTTCAAATCCGCTAGACAGTTTTATTGGTTCTGCAGATGGCACCGTGAGACAGGCATTCCGATCACATGGAGCTACTTTGAGACAAGGCACGGTAAGGGAGAGCACGATGGTGCAGGTGCTTGCGTGAAGCGTGCTTTGCATCGATACCAGTTGCATCACAGTGCCGATCGCTTCAAGGATGCACATGATGTGGTGCGGTGGTGCAGCCAACACTTATCCACTAGTGCTACGTCCTCGTTTCAGTCGCGTGACGATAGGGTGGTGAGCCGGTATTTTTGGTACGTGGACATTGGGAGTCTTGATCGGTTGAGGCCTTTTGATTGTCGTTCTGTGCGGCACTCTTGATTTCCATTCCATCAGGAGCATAGGTGAGTCTTACCCCGCGACCTTTTCTCGATGGTTTGCATGTTTTTGCTCTGCATGCATTGATGATGATTGGGGAGGGTGCTCCATGATACCATGGGCCGATCCATGGGTACGGCGAGTGCTTTCTCCCTTCCAGCCTTGGGAGGAGATACATGATGATCAGGATGCGGGATTCAGTTCCTCTAGAGATTATGACCAGCTAACAGATATTTTGCGGATTGGTGATATCTTCGCGGTTATTTCTTCGGAGGGCAATGAGGAGGGTGTGGATTATTACTTGTTGCGATGCTCTATGCTGAAGAGTGTGTTGAATGAGGATACAGTGGATGGGCATGGGATGCACTTCAATGCTCATAGCATGATCGTAGGTGGCCACTATTTTCAGCAGATACAGAGGCGTGGTCGCTATATTGAGTTCCAGGAGTACATGGCGGATCAGGAGGCATACATGTATTCTCATCTTGTTGTTGGGATCAAGATTACTTTGAGTCGTGTTCGCACTCGCAAGGTGACGTCCACTCCACGATGGCGCCTTGCAGTGGCGGATCACGAGAGCATACTTGCAACTATTGGCATGAGAGCTGATCCTGAGGAGTAGCACATTACATATCATATTTTTTGGGATCATCAGTTGATCAGATTGATTTTTATTGGGTATCACTAGTTGATTACACTTTTTTGTATTCGATATGTATAGGTACCATTGTCATTTTCATGGACTCATATTTTGTATTTCACTATGATGGCTGTAAACACGTTCATACACATCATTGTATTAGATTCTATTTTTAACATGATGTCCGATGTCTTCTCAATGGGATTTGTTGTGTTTGTAATACAAAAAATTGTTTATTAGTAGTAATGTTGTAATTTGTTTTGTGCATTAGGACATTTTAAAAACGTGACTAAGAAAATTCATGCACGTACTAACGAAATACGCATGTGGACTTGCTTGTTGGGGATGAAACTTCGCACGACTCTTAGGCCACCTGAGACATACATCCACGCGAGATTTGGTCTGAATTGATTTGGTATGTGCCACGTGGAAGGTACAATGCGTACATTTTTACAATCCCTACTAGCACTCGTGACTACGTATGAGCTATGGCACATGTACTAACGAATGCGCATGTGGACTTATCTGTTGGGAATGAAACTTCGCACGACTCTTAGGCCACCCTAGACATACATCCACGCAAGATTTGGTCTCCAACTTATTTGGTATGCGCCACGTGGAAGGTATAATGCGTACATTTTTACAATCCCTACTAGCACGACTACGTGTGAGAAATGGCACACGTACTAACCAAATATGCATGTGGACTTATCTGTTGGAGATTAAACTTTGCACGGCTCTTAGGCTACCGTAGACGTACATCCATGCAAGATTTGGTACCCAACTGATTTGGTATGCGCCACATGGAAGGACAGCTGTGTACATTTTTACAATCCCTACTAGCACGACTATGTATGAGCTATGGCGCATGTACTAACGAAATACGAATGTGGATTTCTCTGTTGGGAATGAAACTTCGCACGACTCTTAGGCCACCCTAGACATACATCCATGCAAGATTTGGTCTCCAACTTATTTGGTATGCGCCACGTGGAAGGTATAATGCGTACATTTTTACAATCCCTACTAGCACGACTACGTGTGAGAAATGGTGCACGTACTAACCAAATATGCATGTGGACTTATCTGTTGGAGATTAAACTTTGCACGGCTCTTAGGCTACCGTAGACGTACATCCACGCAAGATTTGGTCTGAATTGATTTGGTATGCGCCACGTGGAAGGTACAATGCGTACATTTTTACAATCCCTACTAGCACGACTGCGTATGAGCTATGGCGCATGTACTAACGAAATACGCGTGTGGACTTATCTGTTGGGAATGAAACTTCGCACGACTCTTAGGCTACCGTAGACGTACATCCATGCAAGATTTGGTGCCCAACTGATTTGGTATGTGCCACATGGAAGGATAGTTGCGTACATTTTTACAATCCCTACTAGCACGACTACGTATGAAAAATGGCGCACGTACTAATGAAATATGCACGTGGACTTATCTGTTGGGGACGAAACTTCACACGCCTCTTAGGCTACCCTAGATGTACATCCACGCAAGATTTGGTCTCCAACTGATTTGGTATGCGCCACGTGGAAGGACAAATGCATACATTTTTACAATTTCTACTAGCACGACTAAACCCTAAACCCTAAACCCTGGACCCTAAATCCTAAACCCTGTTGGGCACGAAACTTTACACACCTCTTAGGCTACCCTAGACGTACATCCATGCAAGATTTGGTCTCCAACTGATTTTATTTGCACCACGTAGAAGCAATCCCTACTAGCACGGCTAAACCCTAAACCCTAAACCCTAAACCCTGGACCATAAATCCTAAACCCTGTTGGGGACGAAACTTCACACGCCTCTTAGGCTACCCTAGACGTACATCCACGCAAGATTTAGTCTCCAACTGATTTGGTTTGCGCCACGTAGAAGCAATCCCTACTAGCATGACTGCCTAAACCCTAAACCCTAAACCTTGGACCCTAAATCCTAAACCCTGTTGGGGACGAAACTTCACACACCTCTTAGGCTACCCTAGATGTACATCCACGCAAGATTTGGTCTCCAACTGATTTGGTTTGCGCCACGTAGAAGCAATCCCTACTAGCACGACTAAACCCTAAACCCTAAACCCTAAACCCTGGACCCTAAATCCTAAACCCTGTTGGGGATGAAACTTCACACGCCTCTTAGGCTACCCTAGACGTACATCCATGCAAGATTTGGTCTCCAACTGATTTGGTTTGCGCCACGTAGAAGCAATCCCTACTAGTACCACTAAACCCTAAACCCTGGACCCTAAATCCTAAACCCTGTTGGGGACGAAACTTCACACGCCTCTTAGGCTACCCTAGATGTACATCCATGCAAGATTTGGTCTCCAACTGATTTGGTTTGCGCCACGTAGAAGCAATCCCTACTAGCATGACTAAACCCTAAACCCTAAACCCTAAACCCTAAACCCTGGACCCTAAATCGTAAACCCTGTTGGGGACGAAACTTCACACACCTCTTAGGCTACCCTAGACGTACATCCACGTAAGATTTGGTCTCCAACTGATTTGGTTTGCGCCACGTAGAAGCAATCCCTACTAGCACGACTACACGTTAGCGTACCACCAAAGTCAAAAGAAAATAGTAAAATTAAATTGTGGCCTAACATGTCACACCTTCCTTGTACTCCCATACATGAGTAGAGTTTAAGAGGGAGAAGTGGGATTGTTAATATGTGTATATTTTTTTGGTGTATAGCCATAACAACCCTTTCTTTTTACATAAACCAAATACCAACACTTTTCCTTATACCAACCGCCAATCCTTTCTCTTGTACATAAACCACTAAATGCAAAAGAAAATAGTGAAATAAAATGGTGGGCTAGCATGCCACACCTTCCTTGTATTCCCATATACATGCATTAATTGCCAATTGTGTTGATTTCTCTTCTTTATGTTCATTATCTTTTATACATGCATAATAATTAGATTGGTGCATTGGCAAATGTCATATTAAGGAAATTGAAATAGTCCTTAGAAACTTGGAAGGCATATGCGATTGTGATTTGGAAGGCACATGTGATTGTGGTTTGAATATGACAAATAATTAGGTCTTGTTTTCTTTGATCACCAATTAGCACAAGTATTGTTAACAATAAGAGACAAATTAAACACTGAGTCATAATAAATAATAGCAAAATCATGCAAAGGACAAGTCTAACTCCATTTTTGAAAAAAATCCCCAAAAAATTTATATTTTTTAAAAATTGTTATGACCCGCTGCCCAACCGTTCGCTGTGTGCCTTCAGGCAAAGCCGGCTCAGATGGGCCAGCCTCATCACCTGCATGAGATGGGCCAGCCTCATCCTGATGAAGAGGAGGGCATGCTGCACAAGCCACTGCTGCCATCTCTGCCTCCCTCGCCTCCTCTATGTACGCGCGTCTCAGCTCCCATAGCCATGCATCTGCGAATACTCGTGCCTCAAATCCAGCGTGAGTAATCGTCTCTACATGTGAAAGATGCTGGTCTCGGCCCCGCCCTAGCTGCTGCTCCACCCACTGCTGCAATGATGTCTGCAGCTCTGCCTCTTGCTCAATCCGGCGTGCCTCCTCCGCTCGTGCCTCGTCACCTGGCATGAAATCATCGTACGAAAAGCATCGTGGAACGCATGATGCAACCACCGATGTATCCGCACCCTCCTGCATCAGCAACGCTCTCTATGCCTCCTCCCTGTAGTGCTCTGTCAAGACTACACAGGCGAATGGATCAATAGCCTGACGATGACCAGGATATAGATCATCCATGCCCAGTCCTCTGTATGTCGCCACATCAATGTCAGCAAAGCATACAGGGCACACTGATGAACGTGCCACCATGTGGCGGGTCATGCAATGGAGATGTGCGATGTGGCCGCACCCTAGTCCAAACCACCCTACGGTGTCAAAGTCCTCGTGGCAGAGGACACAAGTGGCAGTAGGAAGCCTCGCTACGACTGCTGCGTCTATGGGTGTCCTAGTTGGCACATCTACAGGAGGAGCAGGGTATAGGGCCACGCTGGGGTCGATCCTATGGCGCGATGGATCACGACTAATATGCCTCAACTGCAAAATATAGTGCACTGTGCGATGGTATGCTATGCATGTCCGAATCCTCTGCTCCTCCAAATCTGTCTGCAACAGTCGTACGTGAGACTCCATCTCCTGACGCAATAGATGTGCCTGCAATGCAAACATGTCGCGTACATGGTGAGAATTAACCAAAAAACTTCAGTTCAAAACACGCTACAAAAAAATAAACTAACATAATCAAAATAACTAACCTCATCCCTAGACTCGGCCAACAATGCCTCCAACTCTGCAATCCGTGTGTTTCGAGCCTCCAACTCATGCTGAGGTGCCGTAGATGTGGGAGGTGGTGTAGATGTGGGATGCTCCATCGATGATCGAAGTGGGGGAGGTGGAATCGCAATAGATCTCGATAGGGCAGAGACCATGTGCTACAAGGATGATGCTCAGGGGGGTCACTATGTATAAACCCTCTATATCACGTGCGTTCAAGGCCTATATTTAAAATCCCTTATCTGTAAATTTTTTCATTAATAAAATGTACCCCTTTTCTATACAAATCTGTAAATTTTTTCCAAAACTATTTTAAATAGTCCCTTATGTATATTTATTTCTGTAAATTTTAGAAATAAAAAATATCCTTCTGTTGAACTCACGTGATAGGGTTACATATGATGAGTGACCCCCCCGAGGGATGATGCCACTGAATGAACATCCCCCCTAATCTGTCCTCCCACCGCTCGCAATGCCGGTGTAGGGATGGTGTGCAACTCTGGTCCCTCACGTCGATGCCGAAACACCTACAATCTGACGCTCCTGACGCCCCATCCTACCACGTCTCGCTCCTGATCTTGGACGGGTACTGAGGTAGTCCACCCGATGACCAAGGACAAACTCAGCGTAAAGCTGCATGGCAAACGACCTGGCTATCTGGTGGTTGTGAGGCAATCGACCACCATTCGCAGCGAGATATCTCAGATAAATGTGTGCTGCTATGATGGGGTGCCTACACCGTAAAATATGCAAGGGGAGCCCTGATCGTGGTCGCATCGCCTCAGTGTGACCATCCCAAAACATATCCTCCAAGGCCTCCCTGTGATGTGACTCCCGCTCAAACAACTGTCGAATGGCTCTCCAATCCAAGCCACCACCAGTGATCTCCGCCTCAGCCTGTGCCTGAAAGCTATCCACAACATCCTCAACTGTGTCTAATCGACTCAGAGCCTCAATAACTAAATCCAGGCTCGCAACCAAGTGAGGGGGTGCCCTAGCATCCTGCAGTGCCCTCATCTCAGCTCTCAGCATCTCTATCTGCATATGAATAGTGGTGCTAGAACCTGTGTGCTGGCTGGCGCATGCACAAAAAAAACACATGGAAATTAATATTCTATTTGGGTAATGAAAATAATATTCTATTCAATATGACTTATAATCTATTTACGTAATGAAAACTATTTGTACGTACTCCTTGATGAGGTAGATCCTATGCACCTACCGGTAGATGGGCCAAATGTGTGGCTCAATATTAATCAATATTATTAATAATTCTTAATTTTGATTAGAATTTTTTCACTTTTTAAACTTAGATGTCTCAAATATTTTTTCCTTATATGTTTCCCTTTTTTCACTTTTTATCCAATATGAAACTTTTCCACATGTGGTGTAAGGACCACATTGTCCACTAATGGCCCCTATACTAAGGATAGATAGTGGAGAGGTTTGGTTAATAAGACCTTCTTTGAATGCTTTACTGCCTTGGGTTTGCAATAGATATGGAGGAGATAGAAGGATACCTAATACATTACTTTGAACGATACACAAGCAAGGCGCATCTAGTATTTCTCGGACTACACATTAAAAAAGAGAGCGGGTTCACACTACAGACCTTTTAAAGCGAGAACTTTGAGAAAATAATTAAGCCTTTTCAATATTATCTATTTTGGTTGGGCAATCCACCTCAACTAGTGGCCATTCCTATAGATCATCACTTGGTTCAAGACATTTTGTATAAGACTCACTCGACTTCTAGTTGTAAAAATAGTTTTGGAATGAGATCATCCACATATGTAGCAACAACAAAGGGCACAAGATCCCTAGAAGAGGATTCAAAAACTTTGAAAATTAAATCCTTGGATGTCCCTATGCAATGGGAAGGGTTGCATACGATAACTAATGTTAATTTTGGTTGAGCTCAAGTAATAAGCGTCACCGTTGCCTATGGTTGGACTAGCAAGAAAGAGACCACCCTTGCTTACAATGAAACTAGCATATAATTCCTTGAGCATGTGGTTGACATTCCATGTGTGACATAGTTTCAACGAGGGAAAGGAGATATGTAGCATCCATACTATTTTGGTTATGAGGTGGTTCACGTGATTATTGTTACAAAGTCTTTTTGGGAAAACATCTTAGTCATTTGTAAAAGACAAGATAAATGTTGTTAACATTAGTCATAGGTTTCCCTACAGTGCAAAAAGGGATGTATGTGTGCCACATGGCGAGCTGCCATGTAGCAAACAACATGGAATGGGATGCTTCAAATGTCGACTCTTGAAGGTTATGGAGTTCTCTCTCTCTTAAGTCGATTTGAGGCTGCTCAACTCAGACAAATGTTATGCAACATGGATTTCTCTCTTCAACTAGATCCACCCGACAAATATTCCTCAACACAATGAATATTGACTTCATTTCAAAGTTTGGCATTTCAAAAATAGCTCCTAACCAATCCTTATAGTGACCCATACTATTATCTATGATCATTAAGGGATGATTAGGAGAGATTCAGTCATTAACAGGCTCTATTTGAACTTAGGTCTATAGTTGATCAAAACACTTGCATATATTAGCATGAATGTGGAATGAATATAGATCCACTAGAGTCCCATGTGCAATGAATGTTAGGTATTCTAGTTAAACTTTCAGTTTCTCTATGGCGTATTTCTTTCTTCTTATACATATAAGAGAAGTAGATGAATTATGGAACTAGACAACAAACATGATCAAAGTGCTAGATCTAAAGCATGCCATAGTGATAGCATAAGAATCTCAAATAGTTTATAGGCACAGACCGTAATATTCGAGTTCTTGAAGACCCATCCAAATATTCTCAATCTTGTAATATTCTTTTTTCAGTTATGCTAGAGTCTATGCATAACTTAGAAGAATTAGACATTTGCAAACTATTCCATGTCTTCTTAAGGTCTAAGCCACTATTTCATGTCTTCTTAAGGGATATTGAAAAGTTTGGACTAAGCCACTATCTAGGCATTTCCAAGCTATAGCCTTATCATGCATGCTTAGTCTAATCAATCTATTGACTAATAGGGGACATATGCCTTCAACATATTTCCTAGTAGAATCGATCCTTACTAATTGCCAAATAGTTAAAGGATGATTTATCATTAGTAATTTCCCAATATATTAGGGATGATTACCCAAGCTTAAACCTAGTTTCCTTCTAAAGAACTTGCTTGTCCCAAAGTGTCTAGTCAACTTCAAGCTTTGGTCACCAACCATGTCACTAGTCAATCTTTAATGTCCAACTCCAATAGTTGACTAGTAGGTTTATGTTTGTGTATTAATTTGATAAGTCGAGTGAGTCTTATACAAAATGTCTTGTATCTTCATTTCCTATTTTGGTTGGGCAATCCACCTCAACTAGTGGCCATTCCTAAAGATGATTTTTAAAAACCTAATTTTTACATTTTTACATTTTGAATAAAAAATGCCTCATTAAACGTTTTTTAAATTTAAAATTTTCACATTTTAAATTATAAATGTCGTAATTCAAATATTAAAAAAAAAATTTACAAATGCATTTCAAATTTATAAATACTTTATAATTATTCCTATGAACGTTTTTTTATTTAATAAAAATAGCTCTATTTAAAAAAAAAAAAATTCATTTTCACATTTTAAATAAAAAATGTCGTAATTTATAAATTTCAAAAAAACATTGAAATGCATTATAAATTTAGAAAATTTTTATAATTTTCCTTATAAACTAAAATTTAATTAAATTCTACCAAAAAGAAAATGCTACATAAAAAAAACAGAAATATAGAACATTTTCACATTTTGAATAAAAAATGCCTCATTAAACGTTTTTTAAATTTAAAATTTTCACATTTTAAATTATAAATGTCGTAATTCAAAAATTTAAAAAAAATTTACTAAAAAAGCTCTATTTTGAAAAAAAAATTTCATTTTCACATTTTAAATAAAAAATGTCGTAATTCATAAATTTCAAAAAAACATTATATTGCATTTGAAATTTAGAAATTTTTTATTATTTTTCTTTTAACCTAAAATTAATTAAATTCTACGAAAAAGAAAATGCTACATAAAAAAAACAGAAATATTGAACATTTTCACATTTTGAATAAAAAATGCCTCATTAAACGTTTTTTAAATTTAAAATTTTCACATTTTAAATTATAATGTCGTAATTTAAAAATAAAAAAAAAAATTTACAAATGCATTTCAAATTTATAAATATTTTATAATTATTAATATGAACGTTTTTTTATTTACTAGAAAAAGCTCTATTTTAAAAAAAAAAATTAATTTTCACATTTTAAATAAAAAATCTCGTAATTCATAAATTTCAGAAAAACATTAAAATGCATTTTATAAATTTTCTTATAAACTAAAATTTTAAATTACGTTTTTTAAATTTAAAATTTTCACATTTTAAATTATAAATGTTGTAATTTAAAAATTTAAAAAAAAATTTTACAAATGCATTTCAAATTTATAAATATTTTATAATTATTAATATGAACGTTTTTTTATTTACTAAAAAAAGCTCTATTAAAAAAAAAAAAATTTTTTCACATTTTAAATAAAAAATCTCGTAATTCATAAATTTCAGAAAAACATTAAAATGCATTTTATAATTTTTCTTATAAACTAAAATTTAATCAAATTCTACCAAAAAGAAAATGCTACATTAAAAAAAACCCTACCTGGACTCTCCCGCTCCTGCTCCATCCATCTTTGTCGATGTCCGTTCGTGGCTCTCCGTCGCTCGCGCAATTCCATCAAAGTCCGGCAAATCCGAAATCGGTGGATGAGGCAGAGCTCGATCGAGGTATGCGGAATGAGGGGGGTCGCTCTCCTTTTATAAGAAAAATTAGGGTTTAGCTACCTCGATCGAGGTATTCTTGACATGCCCATACATCTCGGCACATCTACCTCGATCGAGGTATTGGCATGCCACGATACCTCAATCGAGGTATTCTTGAGATGCCCATACATCTCGGTACATCTACCTCGATCGAGGTATTACCATGCCACAATACCTCGATCGAGGTATTGTGACATGCTGATACATCTCGGTACATCCACGTCGATGGAGGTTTTGACATGCCACGATACCTCGATCGTGGTATGTTGGCAGCAGAAGCGGGATGCCAAGTCATGTGTCCAGCATACCTCGATCGAGGTATGTCATCCGCCCTGTCGGATGGCACATACCTCGATCGAGGTATGCTGGGCATGCCACCTGACCTCGATCGAGGTTGAGCTGGATTGCCACGATACCTTGAACGAGGTAGATGTGGCATGTATAGCTGGCTTGCCAGCAAGCCCCGCCGATCGAGGTAGAGGCTCGGTCCGGTGAAAAAGCGCAGTACCTCGATCGAGGTATTGGCTTGGCTCGGTTGTGCTCGTGTGTGATTTTCATTGGAGCTTATACCTCGATCGAGGTATTGGAGACCGAAGAAAAACCTTTGTATTTTCACTCGAGCGGGTGTCACACTCACCCGAAAGTGGTTCGGAAGTGGACATCCTTAGCTTGCTACCTCCCCTACCATGCTTGCTTCCAGTCTTACTCTCTTCCTTACAAATCCCTTTAAAGTTTTCATAAACCACTCAAGAAAATTCATCCATCGACTATGAATGGTACCTGCAATGGCCACCTCATCAACTATGTGTACAAGCAAGTGCACTTGAGTTGTCATAATGCTCGAGGGAAAGTGCTTCTTAAGCAAGCATACGACTTTGATGGAGTCCACCCTAGCCTTCTCGATGCTCGATATGGAGATTTGTTTTTGAGATATCCACCTATTTCATGTGCCCATGTAAGATATATTCATAATCATATTCAACTTAAATTGAAAAAAATGCAATCACTGCAATTTGATAGTAGGCATACCTCACAATACCATTGATCTTGAATATATAATTTCTAACATATTCTTGTAAGTACCCTTTCATAGTAATTAACACTATATTAGAGAATTTGGGAAAATCCCAATTCCCACAAAATAAAATATAGTCACTTCAAAAGTAAAATTTGATGTTTTTTATTGAAACATTAGCTCCATTGAGGACCATGCACAATACTTTCCCAATTCCTAGAAACCTAAGCAAAAATCCTCCATATGTTGCTATGGCAAAAGACCTTAATAGATGTGAACATGGCTCCATGGCCAAAACATTTGTTGATTTGCTAGTGAAAGAAAGATGTTTGTTGTTTCGTATGCCTCAAAACCACAAACAAAAGCCAATTTATAGATGTTGCATTAGGAAGATTCATTGGAGTAAATTAAATTGCAGTATTGATATATGCAATAGGATTGTTATAGATCTTTGACATCCATCATATAACTGTGGTCTTCAAAAACAAAATTAAACTTGCAACAACTGTTAATTTTTATTTGGTATATTAGATGTATCAAATTAATGTCAAATGCATATGTTTCTATGTTGATAAATTGCAGTATTGACATATGCAATAGGATTATGGTAGAGCTTTGACATCCATCATATAAATGTGGTGTTCAAAAACACCGTTTTATCACAATAGAGCTCATGAAACTCTCCATCACAATAGAGCTCATGAAACTTAGAGACATGGTCTTGATAAAAACCTTTTTTTAAATTGCTTTCTTGTACTAAATATAATCAAAACCATTGACACATAGCCAATTTTGCACCACATCATTTATGTTGAGAGTTGTGGTGCCATGAGCACATGTAGAGCAAAGGTATGAGTAAAGGGAAAGCTACCACATGGCATGGAGGAGATATCCCACATGTGAGCAAGCAAATGGATGTAAGTACCCTCACCTATAAAAGGGAGGTTCATTTGAAGTAATATCAATCAAGCACTTTGCACTATCTCAAGATTCTCTTTATGAGTCCAAGCTAATCTATCTTGGAACGTAATTGACTTGAGGGGTACATGTCATGAGCACTCTCTTCATCATGTTTCCACATAGGTTCCATCCACCTTAGAGTGCTCCATAGATCCTGAGGCACACATGTTTTGTCATGGTATCAGAGCATAGGTTTAGCTCTCCTAGTTTAGCTCATTAGTAGTTCACTAGGATTGCTCCCATTCCTAGATTAGTTTCAGAATATAAGATTAGTTGTAGATCTAGATTCATTCTTCTTGTGAAATTTTCCATCCATCCAATCCATGAGAGTTCTCATCATTCCGTTCTTGTGAGAAAGAGATGTTAGAGTCCATTTTATCCTTAAGGGGAGAGAGAAAGAGAGACAAGTCTATCCTATCCTAGTAGCAACAAGCTCTCGACCATCTCAATGCAAGGCTCCAAGCTCTCACAGCGCCAACACCACCTTCTTCTCCAGCTATGCCATGAATGGCCATCCCTGTCGCCTGAGCATCTTTGTTTGCAGCAATAGCAAGCAAACACGAATTGCAGCAACCACAGAGGTACGAGACCTCCAACAAAGCTAAGCGCAATAGCAGCAGCCAAGCCAAGCAATCTACTCTACTCTAGCACTAGATCGTGGTTCTGCATCTACGCCACCCACAACTAGCAACTTTGTAAACTCCAAGATGGTCGGCTCTCGAAACGATGCAAGCCCATACTCAGTTGACTCCTAATCTCCATTGACAGTGATGGCCTCTCACGAAACGGTAGATAGCGCTCTTGGCAGCTCCTTGCACAACGTTTGAAACTCTAGCCTGCACGAATGCTCATCAACAGCCTTCTCTAGACGTTCGGTGTTGGCAGATAAGGTTGGTCAAAGTAACCCCAGTCAAGTCAACCCAATATGCCAGGTTAAGTTAGAGTGAGGTTAGTTAAGCCACATCAGGATGCACAATCAGCAGTCCCTTCTAAGCACACAGCCTCTTGCTAAGCACAGTATGGAATTCAGCATGTGAATCCCTGTGCCACATCATCAAAGGCCCTCTTCTTCACAAAACCTTCAACAAGGCGTAACTTGCAATCCAAGAAGAATTTGCACACGCTCCAAAAAGGAAAAGTGATCGTCTTTTCGAGCTCTGCATGCTTGTCTAGTCAGAATCATTGTATGCAACTAGACACTGCCAATATTGAAAGAAATCAATTGGTAAGACCTTTGCAACAAATGGAAAAGCAAAGCATGAATGCACACATCATTGTCATAAGCATGCCAAAAGCACAAGTGCATGAGATGACCATAGCACGAAGCATGGCATCCACACATAAAGCATTAAGGCACCTGGAAGAACAAAGCATCATGCATGAAGCTACGTCAAGCGAAGAAGCAAACGCCATCGACATGAAGCATTGAAAAGCAAAAACCCTCGCCAACCTTGCCTATATATTTTGTAATCAAACCTGACCACCTGAGAGTAGCTATGAAAGCACCCAGGGGAGGTATTGACATGTAAAAACTACACTTGACCACCTTAAGTAGCAATGCATGCACTAAGGGGAGGTGATGGATTTGTAACTCACATCTGACCACCTTGCAATAGCCAAAGGGTTATGGCATCAAGGGGAGGTGTTGAGAGTTGTGGTGCCATGAGCACATGTAGAGCAAAGGTATGAGTAAAGGGAAAGCTACCACATGGCATGGAGGAGATATCCCACATGTGAGCAAGCAAATGGATGTAAGTACCCTCACCTATAAAAGGGAGGTTCATTTGAAGTAATATCAATCAAGCACTTTGCACTATCTCAAGATTCTCTTTATGAGTCCAAGCTAATCTATCTTGGAACCTAATTGACTTGAGGTACATGTCATGAGCACTCTCTTCATCATGTTTCCACATAGGTTCCATCCACCTTAGAGTGCTCCATAGATCCTGAGGCACACATGTTTTGTCAGTTTAACATAATCATTAACAATTCCATACTAGTATTCATACTCACAAAGTAGCTCATCTCCGAAGGAGATATCCTTTATGGTTTGCATAGTAATGTAGCCATGGGCACTCAAATTTCCTTATGACTTTTGAGCCCAAGGTGGTAGTTTAGGGATGTATACAAATATAACATTTGTTCTTTCTTTATAATACATTGAGCTATTTATATATCCAGCAATGTTTCCATACAATACATCTCCCACAATATATTTCACATCTGTCAATGGCTCAATGAATGGATCTTCAAACATTCCATAAGTCTTCATCCTTGGGAAAAACTTGAGGAGAGATCTCCAAGTATCATAATCATACTTTAGACCATTATATACCATCAAATCTTGTTTTTTCTTGATGCTCGTATGTACAAAAAGACCATATCCTGCCCCAAGTATTGTTGATTTCTTTACTTCATAATGGATGCCATTCATTTCGAACACGTGCTCAATGGATATGGGCAGTTTATGTTTCCATAAGCCATTGGATGCAGGATCAAAACTTGTAATAAGATAGCTCTTCAACTTTTCAGGACAATCTGCAACACCTATCATATGTTTAAAATCAAAGAATCATTCTTTTAGTGGAGGAATACAAACTCACATCACAAAGCACATAGCATTTTTTGGACAAGGTACTAACTCAATGTCTATTAATTCTTTCACAAAACAAATTGAAACATAATGTTTTGCTAATCAAATCTAACCAAATAGTGTCCAAATATAAATCAGAATGTAGGTACAAATGTTTTAGTTGAGCATTTGTGTCTACAACTCTAATTAACAAGATCAGTCACATTCCCTAAGGGTTGTCTATGCAATAAAATCGAATCAAGTTGGCTAAGAATGCCCTTGTAGCATCGGCAGTGATTCCCCTTTCCTTGCATCCAAGAACCATAGCAAAGTGTTTTGCCTCACTATCTTTCAATGGCCCCATTTTGGCAATTTTTCCTAGCATGCATTCTTCCTCTTTATTCAATGTAACATGTTGAGCATGCACCATACTTCTTGTAGAAGGACAAGTCCCTCTCACTCTAGTTTTGGTTATAGGTGAAGTAATACCTTTCTCTGTGTCTTTTTTTGAACTACGAGTAGACATATGAGATTCGTCATTCATCCTTTCGAGAACTTCTTTGTTTTTTTCTTTGAATTCAAGGATCACTGGTTGAAAATAATAGAACATATCATGCCCTTCGACAATCGGAGCTTGACCAAATCTGTTAGAAGAGATGGCACTGCGCACATCTACTGCATCATCTAGCATCTGTAGGTATGGTAATAACTCATGAAGCAAAATAAAATCACCACAATCTATATCAAATTTTGTAGGGAAAATGCAATTTTCTACTGGATTAACACAACCCGTGTAAGGCGAAACATCAATGAACACTGTTCTTACTGGTTTGCATTCCTCTTTGAAACAACACCACACTCTCATTAATGGTTTAAACTCCGCTTCCACATTCATCCTATCTAGTCGAATGATTCTACTCTTTGTATGCTTGTGGCATGCCATCGCACCCCAAACCATGAAGAAATGTAACTTTCTGTTAACATGATGCTCCAAAGTGTCCAGCATGTGTTGCACCATGCCCTTTTCTCCTGCAGTGGACCAAATGCCAACATGGTAGTGATCGAGCAACCATTGTAGAAACTCTAAACACCCAGGACGGAGAACAAGCCAATGCTTCCCATTGTGCAAGCTCATATGTTTATTTGACTTCGAAAAACAACGCTCGAGCAATAACCCTTTCAAATCTATTATCACTGCTACTCTTATTTTTGTTATCACCTCTTTTGACATTATTTCTGAGGGTGACATTATGTCTTCTCCTTTACCTTCTAAGATTTCTTCCTGCACCTTGGCTTCATACAATGACATTGCATCTTCTCCTTTACCTTCTAAGCTTGCATTCACATTTGTCAATGGAACATTAACTGCATACATTGCATCCTCAATTACATTTTCAATCAACCATGTTGAGCTTGGAACTTGCATGCTAATGTTCAAATTAGGCACATAATGAATCATTGGATCAGGTGTCACATGTACAGGCAATGCTTCTAGCGATGTGAAATTGAGATGGCCAATATCTGTTGATAAACAAGGAAATGAAATTCATAAGTAGAAACAAACTGAATATTGAGATGGAAAACCAAATTGTCAAACTTTAGATTGTGTGCGCTCAATGCAATTTGTTTGTGTGAAAGCATTCATGTTTTTATTTTTCAAAACAAAATTGGAATACTAAAAAAAAGAAAGCATTCATGTTCATATGCTTAGTATACCCCCTAAAGTTGTTGAATCTATACCCTTTCAAGTTTTTTTAATCCCCAAAACTACATATCCTTACAATGCCAAAAACCGTTGCATAATAGATAGAGTGGAGTCCAACATTATCTAGCATTAACCGAGTGTTCCCACTAAGAAAATATTTGGCCAAGCGGCCAAAACATATTTGAGCATTCATATGAAGTGAATAAGGATAGAAACAACAATTTACACTAGTTCATTCATCACGATCAAGACTCAACACACTTTTTAACATTTATGAACTCATAAATAAATTTGGATGTGTATCACACTCCGAAGGTATTACAACATGCAAACACATCTTTTCATGAAATATAGAAAATTAAACATATTCAAGAATACATATGAATGTTTGAATTATGGCAATGAGATAGAAGAAATTTCCAAGTAATATTAAAAGATCTTTGGAACAAACTTAATACATCATATGGAGAATATAGCAAGATAACATATGGAAAACACAAACACCATATAAAAGGACAATTTCAAGGACCTGTTGCTTCCTCTTCTGTTTCCCAAAACTTTGAAGCGTGTTTTTGTAAATGCTCACGCTACTCTTCATTGAAGGGTTGAAGCTCTTTTTGTCGTGGTATGGTATCAATTTCTTTATCCCCTCCACCTTCAATTGTATCATCTTCTTTTGGTACGCCCTCTATTGCCAATATTGGTTGCAAGCCAGCCCATTGTCAAATTTCATGATTACTATAAGCATACATGCAACATATACTTTCAACCTTTTCCAACTCCTCATAAGTCTCAACAACTGAAACAACATGCCTCTTACAAGAAAGAGACTCTATTGCAGCAAGCCCCTCAGTGAACAAGTCCAATACATATTCATCTTCTCGACAGAAACCCATGATCATATCTTTCATGATACTTGAACGTTTTCTTTTCAAGGACAATTCAATGTCAAATTCATCATCATCATCCTCATCACCTGATTCTTTTGCACCACTTGATTTTTCATATTTTTCATCTGCAACATATATTGATGGCTTACATTGTGCATTGGTATAGTGCTCAATATTGTTGAAATGCTTTTCCTTGCTTACCAATACACAGGCAATTAAGCCATCCATAGATCCAGTGACAAATATATTTGCAGTTTCAAAATTAAGGCAACCGAAGTGTATTTTATATTGTCTGCATGTCTTATTTAATGTATTCTTCAAACATGATACATGATCCATGGTCAAGAACACCACAAGAAGGAATTGCACTGGGGGAGAAGCGATTGTCATCAAGCTTTTCAACAAACACTCAAAGCGATCCTCATTCCAATTTCTACTTCTGCCTGGTCCATACAGTACATCCAAAAAGGCAACCCCTATTGCCATTGGCTCTTGGTACACATTATGTATAAATTCCATTCCCTCCATGTTTGAACCGACTGTGTAGAACCTCCAAGGTTGGGTGGAATTTGGTCCATGACTTGCACCTTCACTTTGTCCCATAATCCACCTCAGATACCCCTTTGCAGCGTCAAGCAATGGTGGAGTTTCCTTGCCCTATTGAAGGTGTTGGGATATCTCAAGGTGTATGCCTCAGGCACACCTTATGTTTCTATGTGTGAGTGCTAGAGGCACAGTTAGGTGCCCACAAGCACAGTTAGGTGGTGGAGAGCCACATAGGATGATTGAGTGAATCTAGGAGCAGATTGAGGAGATGATTGTGGAGCTCTGAGGTCATCAGTGATGTCAGTGACCTTGTATGAGGTGCCTACTTAAGGACCTCTCTTTTCTTCATTCCATAAGCAAGTATTCTGATTTTGTGTCCACTCTACTCTTTCCTTTCAGTGTTCGAACATGGTATCAGAGCCATTTGATCCCCCTTGAGCCCATTTCTGCCACATCATCATCTTCTTCCTCTTCTTCTTCTTCACCATCTCTCCCTCTTCTTCCAAAAATTTGCTTGAGCTTGTTCTCCTCCGATTCTCACCCATTTCCCACGCCCTTCCAGCTGGAGATCCCTCTTGTTGGGGCAAATTTTGGGCTGCAAGGAATTGAAGAATGTCAAGCTCTGCTGGTCGCCATTGTACGAATTTCATCGATTCTTCTTGCTGCGTTTTCTCTGCATCTGCTCCTTCTTTCTCTAATTCCTTTCAGAACAAGCTTCTCCATACCTAGAGCTACCTTGTGCTGAAATCTGAGCAGCAATGGCTGCATATTGAAGGAGAAAACAGAGAAAAACCAGTTGACTTTGTTGAAGAAGGTGAAGGCAACCTGACGCGTTTTTTTGCCTCTTCTTCCCAGAGGTTCTACTATGGTATACCAGCTTTCTTTTGCCTCAGAAAGCCCCCTTTGTTTTGCTTTGAAGAGTGTGCTATAAGCCCTCCAATTTCAGCTCTCTAGTTTTGACAGTTTTGACAAGCTTTTGAAAATGATGCTACATAAAATGCTACTCTAGCATTTCTGGTCTTTTGAAGTTTTCAATAACTTCACTACAAGTGTTGCTTCAGTTTTGTTTTGACTTGCTAGACCTGGTTATGATTGGAAAGTGTTTATTTCATCTACTTCTATGAAGCATGTAAGAAGAAGCATCATTGTTTGAAATCTAGTCACTACTATTTGCTACATCAAGTGCTCATACTTTGGAAGTCTTTCAGTTATTTTTGCCTTGTAAGAGAGATAGACACTGCCCAATATCTGGGTTAGACCCTCTTATGGCTACCATATATAATCTTGAGAAGTTCAATGGAAAGGGCTTCCATACATGGCAAATGAAGGTGAAATTTGCATTGATGCGGGAGAACTTATGGGGACTTGTCAAACCTACTCCTACCGCTTCTTCTACGGCCTCCAATGCTGGACAATCTTCAACTCCGACACGACCGGCAAGGGATCCAGCAAGAGAAGAAAAGGCATATGGTATCATTGCTCTTGCTTTGGGTGATGATTATATACACCATATCTTTGACTTGGAGTCTCCTTCGGAAGCTTGGCAGAAGCTAGACATGATTTTTGGTGCAAGCTCTCACATCTCTAAACTATCACTTAAAATCTCTTTCTTTGAATTAAAGATGGCAAGTGATACTACTTTAGCTGCTCATGTCAACTATATGCGGAGTCTTATGATGCAATTAGCTTCTATTAACTCTCCTATCACCCCTGATGATGCTATGGCAGTGTTACTTAAGAGTATGCCTGAAAGTTTTGATCACATTGTTAGCACTTTGAAGAATCTTCCCAATCCTAACCTTGAAGGCATTATCTCTGCTCTCCAAGAAGAAGAAAGGCATATGGAGCTAAGGAAAGGCAATGACACTACTTATGAAATTCCAGAAGGGCAAGTATACTCCTTGCAATCACTGTGGAAAGACAAATCACCTTTCAAAGGACTGCTTCAAAGTTAATACATGCAAGCACTGTGGCAAGAACAACCATCATGAGAAGTTTTGCAGAGCCAAAGCAAAGACAGAAAATGCAAATCTACTTACAGTTAATGAGCCTCCACAAGATGAGGCATCCTTTGAAGATTATGCATTTTAAATACATCTCTATGTATGCTCCAGATCTCTCTTTTTATGTCAAGGTACTCAGCCTGGATAGTCCTCCAAAATGAATGCAAATAAACTATTGTGTTTTGTGTGTTTTCTAAACACCTCTGGTCACCTTATGATGTAGGCCATGTGTATGTTTTGTTCCATGGTACCTCCTGCAGACAATATTGTGTGCATGTACATGCAGGGGAGATAACCATTGGAAGGTCTTTTTGTATCCCTTTTTGTTTACCTTACACCCAAGGGAGCCCTTGCTAGCATGAGAACCTAGCCATAGATTTATCCTTGACCACCATGAGATGGCATGAGAAACTATGAGACTAGATGTATCCTTGACATAGCCTGAGGCATTTCCTTGAGGGGGGGTTTGTTGGGATATCTCAAGGTGTATGCCTCAAGCACACCTTATGTTTCTATGTGTGAGTGCTAGAGGCACAATTAGGTGCCCACAAGCACAGTTAGGTGGTGGAGAGCCACATAGGATGATTGAGTGAATCTAGGAGCAGATTGAGGAGATGATTGTAGAGCTCTAAGGTCATCAGTGATGTCAGTGACCTTGTATGAGGTGCCTACTTAAGGACCTCTCTTTTCTTCATTCCATAAGCAAGTATTCTGATTTTGTGTCCACTCTACTCTTTCCTTTCAGTGTTCCAACAGAAGGTTCACTCTTAACCATGAGTCAAAGCAACCATGAATCCGATGATACAATTCTGGAGTAATTTTAAAATGTAATCTACGCTCATCCCAATTTTTTAACATTAAAGAAGGCCGCTCTGTCGATATAAACATAGAAAGTTCTTCTCGTAGTGCAGCATCTCTCTTGATTTGCATAGCTCATCCTTCAATATCAAGAATCATGGCATTAGTCTTTGTTTTAGCTATGACTACTCTACCTTCCTTAATGTCATTTTGAATTTGACCAATTTGATCATCACTCAATCCATGCAAGCATCTAAACATTGAGACTGTGGGTTGCCTACGGCATTTTCCATCTTGTGAATATTTGCCTGCAATGTAATCCTCAAGGATGGAGATCCAACCATCGTAAATGGTATCGCTTGTGATTATCATATGTACATCCTTCGTGGCAAAGCTATTGCCCAATGTTACCTTGCCAGTGTCAATGAAAGCCTGCAAAATATATGAATCCATTAGAATGCAATAATTAAGAAAACCGACTTATAAAAAATGATTCATAATTAAAATCTGTACTTACATCCCAATTCTCACAATTTGGATGTCCTTTTGCAAGCCCTTGTTGTGCTTTCTTGGGTCTGTTAAAGAGAATCCATGGTCCCCTCACTTGCTTAAGTATATCAATGTATGGAGATTGTCTCAAGATATTTTGAGACTCCAGGTTTGCCATCTTTGATATCTCCACACAAAAGCGTGCAGGACAATTCACTACAATCCTTACCTGGCGGGTGCAGTAGTAGTTCTTTCCTTGGGCCGTGCTGTTATCATCGTTAGATGTGAATATTTTAGCAGCATATATTGAATGTTGTCCAGATAGTATCCAGTAGTGGCACTTGGTTAAATCCTTTTTATCTACCCTTTCTAGGGGCTACTTTGTTTCAGGATTAAAAGGCATTAAATCCGCTACAGCAGCAGGAGGCCTAGAGTTATAATCGAAGTCTGCAGCAAGCTTCTCCACATGCTCTTTGTTCAACCCTCTATATACATAGCTTGGAGGAGCTTTTTGACATCTTGCAACTGGAATTGAAAATGTTGCATGCAACCCGAATGGGTAGTATTTTTCATATTCTACCAAGCTTGATGGTTTCTTTTGCCCTTTTTTTCCTATGACCTTTCCACTTGGCTCCAATTCACTACCACTGCTTCTTTCCACAACTGCTAGCATACCCTGTGGAGGTGTTCCTTCTTGTGGTACATCAACTATAGTTAGCTTTCCTTTCTTTGCCCCTTCTCTGCTACCACCTGGTGCTTGAACCATAGTCGATTACCTTTCTTTTTTCCTTCCCCACTATCTTCCCCACTCTTACGCTTCTTTAATGTTGCTGAAACTTTGCGATATGATTCAATGATTGTTGTCACTGTGTGAATTTCATTTCCATCAATTAATTTAACACTTATCTAGCCTCTTGAGTGCATGTTGTCATCTACATCAGACTTCATACGAGATGCTTCATAATCGCTGGGATCCAAGAGAAACTTCTTATTTTGATTTATAATGATCAACAATCCAATATCTCCCTCTTTTCCAACCACATCTTCAGTGATTTGATGTACCAATCCAACACAAGTGTATGCACTTTTATTAGGTAACAATGAACTCGTGTCAACTGTGCTCCCTCAATACTATATATGTCAAAGTACCAAGGTATGCTTTTTCCTACAAATCCACTTACAACTTTCTCAACCTTCTTCACATTTGTGTCTTTCCTATAAAAAACCAAGCAATATACAAAATATCATCTTTATAATCTTTAATGTTAGACAAAACACATTATCGATAAACATATCTGAAATAGAATCTAGAATTGACACTAGACATAGTAGATTTGAGAAAGCACTAGATTCTAGGGAGATTTGGATGCACTAGGGAGATTTGGCCGTGCATCCAAATCTTATGGGCTTCTTTTAAAGCACTGGAAGGGGAGGTTTGGATGTGTGGCCAAATCATATGGGCTTCTTTCAAAGCACCAAAGTTTGGGGAGATTTAGCCTTGTGGCCAGATCTTGTGGGCTTCTTTCAAAGCACTAGGGTCTGGAGAGATTTGGCTGTGCAACCAAATCTTGCTAGCTTCTTTCAAATCAGTCAAATATTTCTAGCTTCTTTTAAATCACTTGGGTTTAGGCCAAATCTTGCTAACTTCTTTCTAATCACGAGGGTCTATGGAGATTTGGTCGTGTGGCTAAATCTTTTCAAAGCATGAGGGTTTGGGGAGATTTGTGTGCAGTCAATCTTGGTAGCTTCTTTCTAATCACAAGGGTCTATGGAGATTTGGCCGTGCGGCCAAATCTTTTCAAAGCACCAGGTTTAGGGAGATTTGGCCGTGCAGCAAAATCTTTTCAAAGCACCACGTTTAGGGAGATTTGGCCGTGCGGCCAAATCTTGCTAGCTTCTTTCTAATCATGAGGGTCATGAGAACGGCGGAGGAAAAGAGCACGGGGGAGGGTGCTGAAACTGTGGTAGCATTGAAACTGTGGTAGCGTAGGAGGATGCGAAGGAAGGACGAGGACGGAAGGATGCGAAGGAGGGAGAGGCGAAAGGATGGAAGGATGCGAAGGAGGACGAGGACAGCGGAGGAGGAGGAAGGAAGATAAGGCAAGAAATCCCCCAGAAAAGCGATCCCCCAAAAATAAGCTTTCGAGGGGAAGAAGCATTCCCCCCAAAAAAAAATGCTTTGGGGGGAAAGGAGCAATCCCCCCAAAAGCATGAAGAGCAAAAAAAAAAAAAAGAAACCTCTTTCTAATCCAACTATTGTGTGTGGAATCTATGGAGAGTTGAATTGGTAATGGAAGTTTAAATCCTACATAGTTAAGTACACATTGTTAGGACAAAACTGGGATGGGGAGCCTCCTGGGACCTCTTATTTTGACATAGTTTTGAACTTTTTTGCTTGCAATCAGCTAAGCAAGGGTGGAGGAGTGTTTTCCAAGGACTACCCCATCTAAGACGTTGTCCTAAAGCTCTCAAACCACCCTAGATACACATTGGAGATCTAGGAAGGGAGAGAACAAGGTGAGCCTAGGACTTGATCCCCCATGAAGACGAATTCAATTCCTTCTCATACGTTTACTTTTTATGCTTGGTTTAAAAGGTTTGTTTACCTTTGCCTTTTAAAGTTTTGGTTTTTTAATAGTTTTAGATTTTCTAGTTTGCTTTTAAAGTAATAGTATGATTTTAAAGTGTAATAGCGTGAATCATGAAAAGCATGTACGATTTTTTTGAAAGTAGGATCTCTACATTTGAATTTCAAAATTTGAAACTTGAAACTTGAAATTTGAATTTTTTATTTTAAATTTTGAATTTTGAATTTTTAACTTTAAATTTTAAATTTTAAAATTTGGATCTTCAATTTTTAAATTTAACGTTTGAAGATTTGTCCATGTGGCCAGATCTTCCTAGTGATTTGAAAGAAGATTTGGCCATGTGGCCAAATCTTCCTAGTGATTTGAAAGAAGCTAGCAACATTTGGCAGCATGGCAAAATCTTCCCAAACCCTAATGCTTTGAAAGATTTTGCCACAGGGCCAAATCTCCCAGAACTTGGTGATTTGAAAGAAGCATGCAAGAGAAGGTTGCATAGCCAAAACTCTCCATACCCTAGTGCTTTGAAAAAAGCCTACAAGATTTGGCCACACGACCAAATCTCCCCAAGTTTGAAAGAACACCACAACCAAATCTTCTCAGTGCTTTGAAAGAAGTCATCAAGGTCTCGAAGAATTTGGCTGTGCATCCAAATCTTGCTAGCTTCTTTGAAAGCACCAAGGTTTGAGTAGATTTGGCCGTGTGGCCAGATCTTATTGCTTCTTTCAAAGCACTAGTGTCTTAGGAGATTTGGCCATGTGGCCAAATCTTGTTGGCTCCTTTCAAAGCACGAGGGTCTAGGGAGATTTGACCATGTGGCCAAATCTTATGGGCTTCTTTCAAAGCACCAAGGTCTAAGTAGATTTGGATGTGTGGATAGATCTTGACGGCTTCTTGAAAGCACCAGCATCTCGAGAGATTTGGTTGTGTGGAAAAATCTTGCTATCTCCCTTTCAAAGCAACATGGTCTGTGAAGATTTGGCCATGTAGCCAAATTTTGCTGCCTAAAATTCAAAGCACCAAGGTTTAGGAAGATTTGGTCTTGCAATGAAATCTTGTAAAGCATTTTTATCCTAAGTCACACCATCAGATATCAATATTGAACTATAACAAATGCTATGTACTATGCAGGTGTGCCACATTAAAAGTGGGGGTTAAAGTCAACTTGCTTGTCAGTGGAAAGATTGTTGCCATTGGGACAATATTCTATACATCACATGATGACATGTGCCAAGGTGTGCCCTTGGGAGAAAATAATGTATCGGTGGTGATCGATATTTGTATGGATGAAAGTGCACTTCTTCCATTTCCTACAATGGATAAATTCTTAGTCTATGAGGCTTTGGGTAGTGTTGTTCGTTGGAAAGCACGATCAATGAGTTGTGTGGACAATGTCAATGGAGCTATTGTACCAATGAATGATATAACATCAGATACCATTGATGTTGAACCTCTATGTGAATATGATGAGTTTTCCATTCGAGAATCATGGAAGGACAAGAAAGTCTTAATATGGGATGAGCAAAAAGCCAAGAGCATTGCAGAGGGTGTTGTTTTGTATGTCTACCCATTTGAACCTATAAATTTTGAGATGCTTGGTGAGGTAATCTAGGTGTGGGAATTGAAAAGTATCATAGTGATGTATCAGGCATCGATACCATTCACTTAATAAAATGGCCCATTGCACAAATAACCTTTTTAGATGGAACTTCATTAAGAATCGATGACACCATGAATTCTTCAAGTGGTTCTGAGAAAAAGCACATGGAAGATGAGGACCCAATGGAAAAATCCACAAAAAAGAGGCGTTACTGCATGATAAAGAGAAAAGCTAAAAAACATGGCATGCCATTAGCATCATCTAGACTCACAAGGGATGCAGTCATAAAAGTATCAATGATTGATTGTTGTAAACAAAATTATTGTCAATTTGCCGATCATAAAATGATATCCAAATTATGCATAGAGTATTGGGGTCAAAGTTTGGAGGCTCGCACCAATTATGTATATGACACTCTTGGGGTTGCTTGTCGAAAAGATGACAATGGGCAGTTCAAATATGTCTTTTCATTGAATGGTATTCAAGTTTGTTGTAGAGCATGGTATGAAATGCATGGTATTCCAAAAATGACATTTTATCGATACAGGGGGCAATTTGAAATTGGTATACGAAGGTGCATACATGGTAATAAAGAAATCGTGCGGAGAGGTTGGGACCACACAGAATTAGGTAGAGCCATAATCCAAGATTTTGTGGATAACAATTGTGAGTGTATGCCACACAAAAGAGAACACTTCAGGATGGATCAAGGGAAACACAATTGGTGATACCGAATGTATACAAGCAGGTTGATATTCTCTATGAAGTTAACATGCAATTAAAGCATAGTTTGGGTTGTAAGGAGATGTCAACTTCCACATTCAACTGCATATGGAACTCTAAATTCAAGCATGTAACTTTGTCAAAAACAAGTGAATTCTCTAAGTGTGATTTATGTAGTGCAATCAAGGCTTAGTTTGCAGCGACAAAATGCCAAAATGAATGTAATAAGTTGATGGAAGATAGAAGAAAGCACATGTTACAACAAAAAAGTTGTAGAAATGTGTACTACACTTGGCACAGATTTTCTGAAATGTATCCTCAGACATACTTGTGCATTATCCATGATAAGATGGACCAAAAGAAGACAGCCATCCCTAGATTACGCAATCGTTTAAAGGACACATACAAATCCTTTCAGCTCCCAGTGGCTTTGACTGGCATGATAACACATGGACATGGTCAAGGACATTATGGTCACTTTTATCCTTGTGGCCGTCGGATCCTAACTTCACAATTGGTTCATTGGCTTTGTGTTTGAGAAATCTTGAAAGATTTGATAACCATGCACTTGGAGATTTGGTACATGATGGGATGTCAAGGTCTAACAATGCTCTGCTAAACGCACTAACCTCAAGAGAAGCATTGGATTCTCACTATGTTTCTAATGGCAAGCAACAACTTCATCTTGGAGCAGTGGGTGGAACATTCAAAGACCTTGGACTTGGAAGTTCCCATCAAGAAAATCCTTATAAGAAACTACCTGAACACCTATTGTTGCAATTGGTGGATAATTGTGGTTCTGAAAACAAGAATAGGTACTTGTTTGCATACCTATCATTACTTGTTGCTCAAGGGATTTTCAAGTCAATTCAATTGGGATTGTTGATGGTTGGGCATACACATGAGAATTTTGATGCAATGTTTAGTAGGTTTTCAGGGAGGTTAAGAACTGGCCAAACATTGACATTTGCACATCTCATAGATACTTTTAGACAATGTGAGGAGCCTTCTCCAACGTTATTTTTGGTAACGGAAGTCCCTGATTTCAAGAGCTATGTTGATGGATGCCGATGCGATGGGAAAGATTCTTTAGTGGGACACTCAAAGCCTCTCCAATTTCAGTTCTTTATGTGAAATGAAGTTCCTATCGTGTAATATAAAGTGCATCCACAATCATTAGATTGCCAACCAAGTGAAGGTGGCATTGAGTTGTGGAAGAGACATCCGGATGGTCATCCAATGCTACCAAGTGGAGAGCCACCTTATGTAACCATGTTCAAATATGTGAAGGATCACTTAGATGTGATAGTTGGTATCAAGGAGTATGTACGCTTTTGGGAAAAATGGGCACACTTGCAAGGTCCAAAAGCATCTTTCACAAAGTTTTACAAGCCAGTAGTGAAGTACTAGAAGAGCATGATTGATGAGCTTGATAAACCAAACAATAGTGTAGAGGGCATGTACGAGAGATTTTGGCCAAAGACGCAACATATTGATTGTGTGCAAGTAGTTGATAATGAAAACGATGAGTTTCAAGGAATTGAAGAGTTGAATGATCATTACTGTGGACCTCAAAGGAAAAAGCCAAAACAATCATTTGATCCAATGGTTGATGTACAAAAAGGACACTTTCTTTTGGTCCGACCAGCAGAAAAAATTTACCCAATTTGGCTAGGCATTGCTCAAACTGATGTATTGAAGGATAATAAATCTAAAAATTTCAAGAAGGTTTTCATACAATATTGGGCACCTATATGCAAAAGACACAATGCACAAATTGAGGAGGTGTATACAAATTGTTGGAACAAGATTTGGATGTGCAATAAAGGTGATCCTCCACGTTGGGAATCTTTGATGCTATTGTATGGTCATGGGTTCCAAAATTTAACCTCTCAAAGAAGGTCTCCTCAAAGAGTAGCAACCTCCCCATCAAGGTGAAGATACCAACCATTGCATGCAAGAGAGCTTTATCCAATTTGTCTCATAGAATAGATTCCGACTCTAATGCTGACTCCACAATGGAGTGAAGGTACTTGAAATGCATGACTTTTTTTTCCTTGCACAACAATAATTTAATTGAATACTGACAAATATTTGGAAGGTATGACATTGATCTTTTTTCTTTATCCTTTTTTTTTGCAGACCATTGCTTTGTGGTTGCAAGTTCTGCACACGACAAAATATCAAGGACTAGTGTTGCATTCTTACTTTTTCTCCAACTAAACTAAAATGGTGTTTTTGAACACCACCTTTTTTCCAGAAGAGGCAAAAAATGCTTCGTTAAACTCAAACATATGATGTTTTTTTCTCAGCTAATGCAGAACAGGCACACTCCAAATTGTGAGTTTCATATACATGGCCAAATCTAGGGAGAAAGTCAATGGAGTGCACTCAATGCATTGTAATTGTAACCCCTCAAAAAATACCATGCATTGGTCGAAACCTCAACATTTGACATTTTATTTATGTTGATGCAAACCATGCACATTTGCGAGATTTGGATGGACTGCCAAATCTATGGAAAAAATCAATGAAAAACATTGAATGTTACATAATTACAACCCCTCAAAAGTTCCCAAATTATCAGGATTTTTCCAAATTCTCTAATATGGTGTTAATTGGGAGGATGAACTATCAAGCAACAAAGAAGTCATGTCAATAATATAACATAATCAGAATTACACTAACGCATCACGATTATCAGTACACTAATACTATGGCTTAGAATACATGTAAGACCTTGTGCCAATCATGGGACTTGAGCCCACTAAGCTTATTGTCCTTTGAAAATGCTCCTTTCAAGCAATGCATGTACCTTGTCAGTGTTTGAAAAGAGCCAATGTTTGCCTTTTGACCGCTACCTCCTCTCTCTTGGAGAGGATCCATATTGCTTTCCAGAGGACAACTTTATGAACACACACTTGGGGCCACACACGACGCATCCTATTCATAGCGCGCCAGTCTTCTCACGCTCCTCTCAAGTCTTTGGAACCGACCAAGTGCACCCAAATAGTAGCCCCCACATTCTTGAAGATATGCATGGGATCCAAGAGATGATTGATTTGTAACTGATCCCAATAAGGAAGCTCGTGAAAGATGGATAGCCTCTTCATACCATGAGGAGGCTCCTCTCCATTCATCCTACAAGCCTTAATCCAGTCACTTGCCTTCAAATATGGTGGTGGGCTGGCCTCCACGTGCGAGATGGTCCAGCGGAAGTTATCAAGCATGACCTTCAGAAACATTTTTCCTCATATGTTTGGAGTATCGTGCAAGAGGTTTCAAACCCAGCCCACAAACAGGATAATCATGGTACCCACTTGTAACAAGTCCTACATGTGTGCATGAATGTGTTAGTATAAGACATCCGCGTGAAAGAGAGTCATAAAAGCATAATCATATATTATACATGTAAAGACACAACCACGTACCTACACACTTTCCATATCTTGGGTAGTCATGCATGGTCCACATCAAGAATCCCCTGACCAAAATGTCATTGCTATGTCTAGGAGCTTTGGAAATATCAAAGACCCGCACTCCTCTCCATAATATCTCTACCTCCTCTATCAAAGGTGCCATGTACACTTTTAATTTTTTGGCCTTGTACTTCCCTGGCACAAGCAGTGCAAGCATGAGGTGTGCCTTCTTTATTGTTAGCCATGGTGGGATATTGTAATTCACCAAGACTATGGGCCATGTCAAGCGTAACTCAAAAGGGTTCGCGCCATCCATGGTGAGCCCAAGATGTAAGTTGCGTGGCTCCCTCATAAATTCTAGCCACTGCATCATCCATGGGAACCCTCAACATGTCATCAGTGAACCAATGTGTAGCATGCCAAGTCATCAACTCCGCTATGGATTTGCATCGTAACATATGTTCTATTCTATAAATGATGGGAAAGTTTCTCAAGACCTTTACCAAGATCTGCTCACCCTACAAGTCATGTGTATATCATTGTTCCCCACACTCCGGACAACTAGCCAAATCTCCATGCTCATGACGAAAGAGAATACAATCACTACGGTAAGCATGGATGGTATCATAATCTATACCCACCGTTGTTAGCATCTTCTTCGCTTCATCTCTTGATGCGGGCATGGTATTTGGTGCATGCAACATCTTCTGGACTAACCTATCGCAATTCAAACATACATAGGCTTCTAATAATGAGAAACTATGATGATTCTCAAAACAAACAATATCCAAATGATGAGAATGTGAGAGCTAACCTCATTAAGGCCGAGACACTTGTATTCGACCGCCCATACTTTGCTTACAGATTCAAGATTGAGAGACCCAACAAGACAAAGAAACTATACACGTGGTTGATAGACGCGCAAAAAAGTGGGCGCATGTATAGGTGCAGATAGAATAGTGAAAATATGGGTGTGTCTATGAGTGCATCTATTAGTGCATCTAATAGTGTGGTTATTAACGCGTTTAAATGTGCATTTGCACTGTCTTTCAGAAGTGTATTTAGACGCCTTTATAAATGTAGAACATAGAATATAGAGAGTGATATTTTATTGTAGGCTGATAAATGTGCATCAATGCTTTCTAAACATTGCCCATGATTACCAAAGCACATAATTTTAATAAAAATATCAATGCTTTTTGGCAAACTCACATATAAAAAAATTAAGTGAGGTGAGGAGAATGAGACAATATGTAACATAGTTTTTCCAATATCAATGATAGGCTACAGTTCTCGATCTCATCCTCAATGAGATTAACCCTTGCCAAACTATCTCATTAGTAAAAAAGGGAGCTCATTTTGGGGCCTTTTAAAAGAGAGAGAAAATAGGCTCTCAACCAATCAGGAGTGGGCCAATGTAACGTTGAAAATTCAACAAAAGAAGATGAAAATAAGAGAAAGAAATAGTACTATATGTTCGTAGAAGCATGTCAAATTAATGAGGAGATACAAATATTGAGGCCATTACCCATGAGGACGAGCCTACCATTGGTGATGCTAATTTCGATGAGCACATGAGTAGCACAAGTAGTAGTGGGCTAAATGTATTTGTAGATCTCAACATTGGTTTGGATTTTGAAGTCATTAGGAAAAATGGAAGCTCATTTTGGGGCCCTGTAAGAAATTCACTATTTTCTCTTTTCTCTCTCTACAAATGCAAGAACATATGGATACTTGTATGAGAAATGTCAGTGTGAAAAGGAATAAATATATTCTTTCACATGCTTTACATTCAATGTTCATATAAGAGCAATACTTTTCTGTGTAGAATTTGGTGATTCTAACACTCCAGGCGCTTCCAAAACGGCCCAAAACCCCAAGAACGACACTGGAAACGTTGGAATCGGACATCCGGAGGGTAGAAAGGTACCAAATCGCGTTTATTAGCAAATCTCACTTTTCAGCCCTTTTTGGCCGTTTTCGGGCCTCTGGATGTTCGATTCCAGCATTTCCAGTGCCGTTCTCGGGGTTTTGGGCCGTTCCGGACGCGCCTGCAGTAATAGAATCACCAAATTTTGCACAAAAAAGTGTTGCTCTTATATAAACATTGAATGTAAAGCATGTGAAAGAATATATTTATTCCTTTTCACACTGACATTTCTCACGCAAGTATCCATATTTTCTTGCATTTGTAGAGAGAGAAAAGAGAAAATAGTGAATTTTTTACAAGGCCCCAAAATGAGCTTCCATTTTTCCTAATGACTTCAAAATCCAAACCAATGTTGAGATCTACAAATACATTTAGCCCACTACTACTTGTGCTACTCATGTGCTCATCGAAATTAGCATCACCAATGGTAGGCTCGTCCTCATGGGTAATGGCCTCAATATTTGTATCTCCTATCTCATGATCGTCGTCCTCTCTTGTATCACGATCATCATCACCTCCATGGCCATGATCATCCTCCATATGCTCCATATTAGTAAATGGACTATACATCACTTTGGAACGTGGCGTAATAGGTATGACATGCCACCACCTATTATTATCCACCATTGCTTGATAGACAACCTAATTGAAACACAAATACAGTCATGTTATTTTCATTGCATCAAAGGTATCAAATATTTAAAAGTGAGTATATTTATATATGTGTATAGTACTTGTTCACATTGTTGCGGTAGTACTAGTGTATCCTTCTTGCTTTGCCAAAACTTTGTGGAGTCAATATTTACAAAGCCACTTGCATGGTGTTTGATTGTTGCATTAGGGCCTCTTTCCACCACGTTGTTAGACAATTTGACATCCAAAACATACACAAAGAAGCATCGAAAGTCAAGCTTAATAATATATTGGATTATGCCACAATAATCATTCATCGTGGACATCGGAGAGGAGATACATGGAGGCACTTCTATAATGATGGGTTGATTACTATTGAGGAGCAGTATATATGGGCTACTAGAGTGCCCCCCAAGGTATTTAAAAGTACTTAAATAATGTCAAAATTGTAAATAAAGATTTTATTTTTCATACATTGAAACATGTTGTCCCTCGTTTATAGGCCCCTGGGAATATTCTGGATGAAGAAGGCGATGAAAAGGGAGCGAGGACGTAGATGACTTAGATTAGTGCTACCTACTCTTTTGTGTACTTAAAGACATTGGCTTGGCTTTGTGCCTCTCTTGTATATACACTCCTCTTATTTTTTGGGCTTAGCTTTGTGATATATGTACATACAAGCCCTTTTTGGTCTCTGAATTAATATAGACTCCTTTTATTTATTTTTGTTTCAATTTCCTTATGCAATGTTCTATCAATGAATGCCTTGTGAACTAAACGTTTTGGAGTTGTAATGTTTTATTCGAAATTGAAATCGTCTAGCTATAGACGTGCTTGGAATCATGCTAATTAAAATGTCAATCGTGCTAATTAAAATGTGTTTCACTATAAGAATTGAATTGCACACTGTGAAAATGGGATTCTAGTAACCACACAACATTCTATTCAACCACACAAAATTCCATTTTTTTAATTAAAAAATTCTATAGAGCGTCTATAACTCGAGGGGTTCACTATGTATAAACCCTCTATATCACGTGCGTTCAAGGACTATTTGTAAATTCCCTTATCTATAAAATTTTCACTAATAAAATGTATCCTTTTTCTATAGAAATCTATAAATTTTTTCCAAATTTATTTTAAAAACTCCCTTATGTATAATTTGTGTAAATTTTAGAAATTAAAAATATCCTTTTGCTCAACTCACGTGATAGGGTTACATATGATGACCGACCCCCCCGAGGTCTTTAAGCACATCTTTCTATTTTTTTAAATTTCTATAGAGCATCTAATAGCGCATCTATAGGCGCATCTATATGTGCATCTGTCTGTTACATAGATGTGCCTATAGACATGGGTTTGTAGACATGCTAATAGATGTGCCCATCGTAAGTTTTTTTTAAAGTTAAGGAAATGCGTCTGTGTGCGTGTCTATGGATGCTTTGTGTTGTTGCGAGACAAGCGTGTAGTTTTGACATCGCAGCACCCTCGTACAACTGTGTTGATTGCAACTCTCGCATATTGGCCTCAGACTTAGACATCAGGTGTACATGTGATGTAGTGCCCCTAAAAATAGAATCGATCATGTCCACCATACCCTTGTCATAATCTGGCACATCCGGGAAACTATCATCCTACTGAAACTGTGAAGGTATACGCACACCCTCACCATGTCCTCATCCTGGTCTCAAGGTTTCGTGTAAATATAAGATCTTATCTTAAGGTTTCATGTCATGTACACATGCAATATTAATCATGAAATCTAATAGCATTGACTTACCGATGATCCATCACCAGGTGTACCACCAATGGTGGGTACTGGTACACGGGCTCCTCCCCACACATCTGCAAGTGACGCATGACAATATGGCATTGATGTTGTACTTCTCACTTGCAATGAGTGCAATGAAAATACAACCTCTCCTAAGCCACTTTGCACTCCCAGGCGTTGGTGCATCATTTGATGAGCTTCGACTCGTCCCTTCCTTCTACACACCTCCAAAATGACAACACAAAATGCAAGGAAATCCATTAAGATCCAAAAAATAGCCAGCTCCTTCCCTCTCTTGTTATATTTGGTGCCCTAAACTGTCGCTATATAGCAACACTTACCTTGATCTATCGCTATATAGCGACGCTTTTAGGATATATAGTGTTGCTATATAGCGACGAACCAATGTCACTATATAGCGACGCCTGGGGCTAAAACCCAAAACCTTGCTTGGTGCCGTCTTTCATAAGTCTATTGCTGGAAAAGCAAAACTCTCTCCTCCTTTCTTATATTTAGCAACCTTGATTTCCTCCCACCTCTTCCCCACACTCCTCAACCCTACCCAACCCCTCTCCCAACACTTGTGCTCCCTCTCCACCCTTCTCCCTCTCTCCTCATGTGAAAGGAAGTTTTTCAAGAAGATGTGTCTCTTTAAGAAATGTAGGTTCCTTTTTTGTGAGATTTCATTTTGTGAGTGTTGAAGCATGCTTCTCCTTCCATTGCTAAGCCTGTGTGCTAATTTTCATGCTTTAATTTTCAGAGTTGGACAAAAAATGAGATTTGGTGAAAGAAAGAAGACTCACCTCTTCTCTTTTTGGTATTTATCTTCCTCCTCTTTCCCTTCCTTTTGTTCTCTCTCCTTGTTTGTAGGATTATGCTTGTCCCCTCAATCCAATCCCTTTGGAAATTTGCTTCTCCAGACTCCTCGTTTCTCTAACTAGTTATCTGGAAAATGGTTTGTTTCCTCTCTTTTGTAGGGCCAGTCCATGAAACACCGAGCAGGATTTTTCTAGGTAAGAAAGTGCTTCATCTCTTTTCCTACTTTTATTTCCATGATTTGCATTAGCCTGTGGCCAGAGCCTTAAGCGCCTGCTGCAGTGATGGGGGTAGGAACCCTCTCGTTCCTCTCTTCTCTTATTCCCTCTTCTTCCCCTCTTTCCCTCTTTTCCTCCCTCATCCTTCTCTTCTTTTTCCTTCTCTTCCTTCTCTTCTTTTTCCTCTCTTTTCCCCTATCTTTTATCCTATTTTCTCTCTTTTCATTAGCATATGCATTTGCGTATGCTTATGCTTATGCATGAGCTTATGCTCATATGCTTATGCTCATGCATGAGCATATGCTCCTCGGGGGGGTCACTATGTATAAACCCTCTATACCACGTGCGTTCAAGGCCTATTTCTAAAATCCCTTATTTGTAAATTTTTCATTAATAAAATGTACCCATTTTCTATGCAAATTTGTAAATTTTTCCCAAAACTATTTTAAATAGTCCCTTATGTATATTTATTTCTGTAAATTTTAGAAATAAAAAATATCCTTCTGTTGAACTCACGTGATAGGGTTACATATGATGAGTGACCCCCCCGAGATATGCTCATATACTCATGCATAAGCATAAGCATATGATTTCTCTCTTTTTCTTCTTTTCCCCTCTCCTTTCCTCTCTCTTTCATCCTCTTTTCTCTCTTTTCATAAGCATATGCATTTGTGTATGCTTATGCTTATCATATGCTTATGCTCATGCATGAGTGTATGATCATATGACAATGCATAAGCATATGCATATGCTCTCTCTCTTTTTCCCCTCTTTTTTTTGAATCCTCTCTTTTCTTTTTTCCCCCTCTCTCTTCTCCTTCTCTTTTCTCCTCTCTTACTTCCTCTTTTCCCTCTTTTCATATTATGCATATGCTAAAGTAGATGCTTATGCTTATGCTTATGCATGAGCATATGCTTTCTCTCTTTTCCCCCTCTCCTTAGCCATATTTGGTTCTTTTTGCTTTTCCTCCTTAGCCATATTTGGTTCTTTTTTTTTCAAACAGATTCTAAATGGAACAACTACGCCCTCACCTAGTTCCCCATGTTGGGGTGATTTGGGACATCTCTTCTCTGCTAGCTCATGTAAAAGAGAAGATTGCGCATGATACCAACTAGATGAAGTAAAATGTCTAGGTGCATGCACTTGGGTGTGGTCCAAGCCGAAGGGTAGTGGAGAAGGGGCGACTAAGGAATGCATGACACAACCTACATGATCTCTATAGGTTTTGCAAAGACTCCCACAACCGCCGACTCCTGAGGGGTGTTGGGAGTACCCGTCATGTATGTGTATAACTCCCCAAGAGTGGGAGGGTGCCCTAAAATGTTATATAACTCCCGAAATATGGCATCCTGAAGATCAGGTGAGGCTGGAGAGCTTCCTGACCACATGATGAACCGAAGAAAAGAAAAGAAGATGATTACCATCGAGCATGCCCTTTTTCCATCATGCATGCCCTCGTCATGAGATGCAAAAGAAAAAATAGAGTGACAGCCTGACATTGAGCAAGTATTTACAGACTCCTACATTCTTTGAATTAGAGTGACAGAAGTCTGTATCTGCTTGCTCAATGTCAGGCTATGTAAGCTTCATGTGGGGAAAAAGAGAGAAGGAAAGAGAGGAGAAAAGAGAGGAAAAGAGAGGAGAAAAAAGAGAGAAAAAGAGAGGAGAAAAAGTAGAAAAGAGAGGAGATATCTCAACACTGGTTTGGATTTTGAAGTAGATAGTTTGGCAAGGGTTGATCTCATTGAGGATGAGATTGAACCGTAGCCATCATTGATATTGGCAAAACTATTTTACATATTGTCTCTTTCTCCTCACCTCACTTAATTTTTGTATATGAGGGTTTGCCAAAAAGCATTAATATTTTTGTTAAAATTATGTGCTTTGGTAATCATGGGCACTATTTGGAAAGCAGTGATGTACATTTATTAGCCTACACCAGATTCTCACTTTTTGTATTCTCAATTTTGCATCTAAATCTGTGGCTAATTTGCAGAGTGCAGATGCGCTAATAGACACGCTATTAGATGCGCAAATAGACGTGCCCATATTTTCACTATTCTAGCGGTGCCCACTATTTTGCGCATCTATCAAGTCTATAGTTGCTTTGTCTTGTTGTGCATGTTATCCAAGGTGATGACATTCAAATGTGTTGGGAGTCGCCTGTGGTAATAATCAAGGGTCTCCACTAGTGCGAGCATTTCTACTCGACGTGAGTGCAACGCAATGAACTTATATGAGAAGGAAGATATTATAGGGATCACAAAGAATCGAGGGAGGTACCGACTAGGCATGATGAAGATGAGTGGGTGAGCAAGGAGCAAATGCAATGGGTGAGTAGGGAGCAGATGCAGTGATGAGAGTTGGAGGAAGGAGTGTGGAGAAAGGTAGAGCAGTGGAAAAAAAGAGAGAGAGGATATAGGAGGCGTGTGGAGCAAAGTAGCAAAGCATGGGAAGATCAGAGCAACGTAGTAAAATGTCAAATGCCACGGATCTTATATATATGGGTGAAAGCATGCTACGGTGTATGTACTATGGCAAGAATGTGGTAGTACTAAGTAGTGTTCTATATGGAGAGATTTCTTGAATCGATGTGCACTAATATATTTATTGATTACAAATTCTCATGCACAAGATATTCTCATGCATGCATTCTCATGCTCATACACACATTTTCATTCACTACGTCTGCTCTTAGGTGTTTCACTTTCGAACCTGCACTCTATCACTTCCACTTTCGAACTTCTGAACTTATGATTTCTAGCTTCCACTTTCAAACTTTTGAACTTCTGATTTCCACGTCGAATTTTCTCGCAGGACGTTGACGCGGGTCGCTCTCTCGTGAGTACTCTCTCTCTCTCTCTCTCTCTCTCTCTCTCTCTCTTCGTTCTTCTCTTTTCCCCCATTGCTTTTCCTCCGTTCTCTAAATGCTTTCCCCCCCATAATTTAATATTCGGACCTGCATGCGATTGTCTGCAATTCCTTCTGTCGACATGCAAACTTTCTGCTTTTGTTGTTGCTCTCTCTCTCTCTCTTTGTTATTTAACTCCATTTCATCTTAGTGTGAGTCCTAGTAGTAAAATTTTACTCTCTTTCTAGTAGCTGAAGATCGCCATGTCATCTCCAAGGAAGTCCAAAGGCATCACATCTCCCGCCTCCAAGAAGCCCGATGTCCTTCCTCCAAGAAGAAACACTCCATTCAAGAAGTCTACAACCAAAGAGAAGGAAAAGGCTATGGAGAGCAAAGCGGCTTCTATTCCGACTCTAACCAAAGAGAAGCCAAAGACTAAGGACAACAAACCAATAGCAATTTCGGCTGAAGTCAAGTCTTGGATGGATATTTTTCCTGAGAGCGAAGCTAGACTCATATCTGGAGTTGGACACCTTGATCTGAGAAATATGGGGAAACAATGACAAAGAGAGTTGGCCTGGCTTTCGTATAGATCGGCTGAAGAAATCGATTTGCTGAATGATTTTATGAAGATTTACTATAGGATTTACAATTCAAAAACAGTCATGAACAATGAAGTTGGTACAGTGTCGGCGTGCACATTTGCTGCATCTACTCATGGAGTAGATGTAGATTGGGATGACTTTGCCCAACATAGAGACATGAATATGCACTCAAATAGCTTGGACAGCATGTGTATCAAGCACGAACATGATGTAGGCACGTCTATAGCAAAACGGGAGCTTGTAAGTTTACAGGATCAACGGAAGCTCAGCATGGAGCAAGAAGGTGTACTACATGAGTGGAAGGGTATAGTGTCAAAGGAGAATGCAAGATTGCACCAGCACTATTTAGCATTTAACACTATTTGGCATTTAGTAGTATTTTTCATTTAGTACTATTCAACACTATTTAGCATCAAGTACTATTTAGCATTTAGGGTTGTTCAACATTTAATAATATTAGCACTACCTAGAATTTAGTACTATTTAGCATTTAGTACCCCTCAAGGGCCATATTTCCTTTAAGTTTAAATACTACTTTTTTTTAAAAAATTGTCTATCTTCAAATAATCTATTTGCCTTTTGAAATCACTTTCGAATAATTGTTATTTTCCTTACACAAATAGGTAAAGACACCGAAATACCATGCCCAAAAAAGTTGAAGACTAGTACAAAGCAAGATGAAGCCGTTGAAAATGAGATGCAAAATTGTTAAATTACACGATGCAATAGAACAAAAACTGAACAAAGAATATAGAGTACACACCAAATTAGAGAGGAACAAAATTTTCCTTCAATACTGATGTAGTACAGATGATGGCTCCATCCACCGGTGTGCTCCCACAGTGGAGCTTAGATGGCGATCTAGACAGATACTAGGTGAAGAGCTACTAGTTGGAAGATCTGATCTGATCTGAACTAATTTGATACAATGGACTGGGGAGGTCTCCTCTTTATATCTATGAGGGCGGTAGTTAGATCAACGTAGTTGGTTGAACCGACAAGTCAACCTTGTCGGTGGGCTGACTAGTCAACCTAGTCAGTGGAACTGACTAGTCATCCATGGAATATTCAGGGAATATTTCCTATACCGTCGCCTCGGGGGCTCCCATCCCTGAACCCCCACTAGGGGGGGATGCTAGCCCCCCTGGTACCCCCCAACTGGGGGCTAGCTGGCCCCCAGGCCTAGCAATAATAAGGGGCTCCCAGACAATCACCTTTCTACCATCAACAGTCTCATTTGATAGACCTCATCGGACATGCAAGTTAGGATCCATCCAGTGTCCCGGGCTCACACATGGCTTCTCCTCATATGGGGGCCTTACAACTTGAGCACCTTGGACCACTGCTGGTTACCAGGATGGTGGGGCATTGAGCATATCTAATAGAAACTCCTAACATTTCAAATGTCTTCATAGACACCAAGAAAGAACAACAGGTAGAGGGGCATGGCTCATGTGGAAAACAAGACAATGAACAACTATTTGATGGAGGTTGGAATATGACAACTCCTTGGAGGATGTTGGGGATCAAGAATATGATGAGGATGAAATGTTGGACAAAGGGGGACCTGAAAGTTGCAGAGCAGAGAGGTAGGACTGTTTTTTTTCCTATGTGACCAAAAGAGGGTATTTATTTTGATAAGTTCATGTTTTATCTATTTCATTTATTCCTGTTTTATATATTGCATCTATCCATGTATTATATATTGTTCAGCAGATGAAAGTTTGCCAGTTAAGGAAGCTCTTACTAAGATGAAGCGCCACATACAAACAAGAAGAAATCTGGTGTGCGGTCATTACACAGAAGCAAGAATATAGAGGAAAAGGAGGGTATGTATTTTTTTGTGAAGATGCACATTTACAGTCTTTTGTGTACAGCACCTCAAACATATTTTTGATCTGACTTTATTTCTTTGTAGACAATCTAACTGGAGACATCGAAGACAATCAACACTTGGATGAAGATGATCTGCTAATTTACTTGGATGAAGAAAATCTGTAACAACCGGACAGGATTATAGAGGAAGCAATAGCAAGATTGGACATGCAGGACTTGCTGGGAAACCACAGCAAGAACGAAGACATAGGTGGCGGTGGGGAGTTGATTGGAAAGAACAGCAAGGTTGAACACACGGATAGTGGTGAAAAGCTCGACACAGATAGCAGTGAGAGGGTCATCGAGGCAGTTAAGATTATATCAGGGCTAAAGACTAAATTGCCTGACAGCTTTGATGGAGATCAAATGGAGGATGACACAGTACTAGGTAGCCTTCTCCTTGCGAGGACAAAAAGGAGGAAATTTAGTCAAATAGTTACTAAGTTGTATTTGATTGATCCTAGCAAATTCTCAACCCCAAATGTTAGGACTAGATCGTCTATGAAATGACATTGTATGAGAGCTGGTCTCGCAAGTTTTAAATGAAACACTTTTTGCAATTTATCTTCTTGTTTTTTTTACAATTTATCTTCTTATTTTTTGAATGAAATTGTTATTGCAATTTATATTCCTTGTTTTTTTAATGAAATTCTTTTTGCAATTTATCTTCTCATAAGTTGATATGAAATTCTTTTGCAATTCATCAACTCAAGTATGATGGATTTGTATATGTGTTATTGTTGCTTCTAAGTGACTCTGGAGATGTTCTACCTCAAAAAAAGTTGTTAATCTTTGATTTGAATGGAATATTGTTAAAGAGAGAGTATCTCATGTAAAGGAAAGAACACTTTCTCTGGCATTTGCTAAATCCAATAAGTATGGGAGCAATTGATTTGATAGCTCATCATCATTAGGATCTCCATCATAGGCGAAAGGAGTTATACAAGAACCAGGTGGATTTAATGCTACTTTCAAAGGAGTGTTGTCAACTAGGAGTGTGTTCATGGGATCATAGTTAATATCATGCGTAGCCAATGCACTAAATGGCTTAAGTAGACACATCTCATCTAGCCGTGTTGGGTGGTAGAATTCTTCCCTTGTATAACAATTCTCCTATGCAAAGTTGAATAGGAACTTGAACTTACAAAACCCATCATATCCCAATTTGCTTTCTATCAAAGACAGTATGGGACTGACATTTCTCCTTGTCATACTACTCCATGTAGCGATCTCAAAATGCTCCCACAAAGATTTCATGATATTGATCAACTGTGGCCAGAAAGAGATGACATGGTTGCCTAATTTATGAACATCACCACCTTGGGCCATTTCAGGAACAGTCCACCACCATGGGGTGTGATGATGCTGTCGTTTTTGTTAATTGAAGATCTAAAGCCCACAGACTGGTTTATCATCCAACAAAGAATAGAAAACGTTCCACATGAGATGTTCCAACAGATTCTTAGGCATAATCCTTATGTAAACCAATACCCACCATACACTAGGCCTTGAAGGCTAGATTGTAAAGAGCTTGTACATTGATGATGAATACAGATGTTGTTACTTTCTAAATACAGACTTGTACTGGTTACTTTCTAATACAAACTTTGCTAGTTACTTTGCTGATAAAATTAATGGTGAGATGATAACTATACTGGTGTTCTTACATGGTATTGGTGTTGTTAAATGGTACTAGTGTTTGCTGATAAAAGTATTAGGTGCACCATTGTTTTAACCAGTGCATAAATAGCCAATGTTGATGCAATAAAATATATGGTCCTTTTTTATATGTTATCTTTTATGGTATTTTTTGCTCAACCATATAGTACCAATTTTGGTTCTGAATAAAATAATACTACCTGTTAGTCAGGTTTAAGCTAAGGAATCATGTGTCATGTCTATTATGGTGCTCATATAGTTCGTTGTTTTTTATTGGCATTATAGACCCATCAATGTGTAATAGAGCTGTACACTCTTCTGCTCTAGAGCTACAAGATGGAATTGCAAAAAGGGCTGATAACATCTTCAGAGACCTTATAGATGCAAGGTACAGCCTCGAAGAAATAGCACCTTCGGATGTCTGAGACGACAGTCCCTCGAGTCGGCTACTAATGAGGATGCTGAGGAAGAAGGGCCAAAAACTCCTACGTTCTAGAGTCGTTCCTTCCGAGAACATAGCATATTGGGGTGTGTGGAGTGCAGTGCCACAGAGCTGTTGTATGTATCCAAGCGGGTTGTATATTAGGGTGTGTGGAGTGTACCACAAAGCTGTTGTATCCAAGCCATTTGGGCTCCGTAATGTTATATGACTGATTCTATATGTCTCATTATGATTTTATATGGTGCCTTGTGATTTTTTATGGCTCATTCTGAATTATAAGTGCAATATATCAAAAAGAGGAACAACATTACAAAAATATGATATGACAATAGTACAATGGTTCTCTCTCTCTCTCTCTCTCTCTCTCTCTCAATTGACAACAGATGTGCTACTTAAGATAGTACTACATAGTATCACATAGTACTAACCAAATAGTACTAAGTAGTATGATATGACAGTAGTACAATGGTTCTCTCTCTCTCTCTCTCTTCTCTCTCTCTATCTCTCTCTCTCTCTAAATTAATAGCAGATGAGTTAGTTAAGATAGTAGTACATAGTACTAAATAGTACTAACCAAATAGTAATAAGTAGTATGATGATATGATAGTAGAATAAACTTAATATGAACTACAAAAATTACTACAATAGTACACAATCACTAAAAAATAGGGCTAACAGTATGATATGACAGCAGTACCTAAATAGTAATAATATAATAGTACACAATTAAAACTAATAGTACTAAAAATAGTGAAAGTTCCTCACTGCAGAGCATCCCTAAGAGAAACAAATAAGTCATGTTGTGAAAAGATTTGTTTGCTAGCTCCACTATCACTACACTTACACAATTTTTGGATTCCTTTTCTTTACCTCAGTAGATGCATATTCATTTGTCCCATTTAAACACCTGATTTTAAACATTTGTCCCATTTGTCCCATATTCATTTGGCATGGAAACACTCCCATTTAATCAATGTACTGAAAAAAAGCACACTTAAATTTTCAAAATCTGTTTGTGAAGACAAGATGCCTTTGTATTACAAAAAGAAACCCCCAAAGGCGCAACTAAAAATAGAAAATGCGCACAAAAATATGTAAGAGCCATTGCAAAAATACATGCTCAACAACAGTTCTTATAGAGAAATGTTTGCCAAGATTCATTCGTGCACTTCTTGGGGTACACGATACACCTTTCTCTATCCTTTAGCCTTGTGCTTTGCTTGCAACGTCATTTGGAACTTTATTGCCAACATTGCATCAGCATGCACTATAGCAAGAGGTGCATCTTTTAGTAATGCATAACTATTTTTGCATTTCGGCATTTTTGCATGAAAGATTTCAGAAACCACTTGATACCCAATGTTGAAGACATTACCCCAGTCATCCGTCTGTTGCTCTATGAGGACTATTTTTTATTTTGAGCACAGCACCACATAATAATCCTCATTATCTTCATTTGTAGGGGACTGTAGTACTGCAAAATGGTCAAGCATGTCAGGCAACTAGTCTCTATCCATCACATATGTTATAAATTCCTTCTCCATGTCTGATGTAGTCCGTCCATTGATGGGATATAGCCTATTCAAGGTCCATGGGCTTGCATGAGATAAATTTGTGTACTTATCCCATGTTTCATCCATGCAGAATGAACAAAAGCATGACAAATATCTAAACAAGGCTTGTGTGGGATCTTTGTTACTAAAATCCAATATGCAGTGTGTTGAATGACTTCCTTTGATGGTCTGGCAGTTCCATGCTTTAGACCTATCCACATCACCAACCTTTACTTCTATGAAGAGCCTTGTTTAGAATTATATCCCATTTTCCATGCCAACCATGTCACAATATCGTGTGCATTTTGTAGCTTTGCACCATTTACATCCAATTGCTCACTGGTTAGTGCAAGCTTTATGACTGCACTAGCCCCATCATGTTCTCCCTTGCCATGACCGCTTTCAAAAAAGTTCTACATCATCCGTATGCCAATCAAAGAGCAATACGTAGCATAACAAAAAACAAATATATTGCATTTTAAAATATGCAACATCTTCAACGTGATGTAGAAAATAAGGGGGCAGTGTCCAATGTCTTACCTTGCAACAAAGTAAATTGGGCGAGCGGCCTTGAACTGAGATGCTGCCCCATCTGACCAAGCCCCCAGTGTCTTTTAAACTTCAAGCCTTTAGACACCAACCATTGATGGTGGAGCATAAAGAAATGCTGCACAAATAGTGTGTCATGTCCTTTGTCATTTGAAATGTAAAAGATGGATTGCTTTTTTATCTCGCTCGTCTCCTTCCAATAGCAAATATGAACCAAGATGGTCACTTGGTCATTATGCCAATGGATTGATTGAAACTCATTCTGCACTTTGAATGTATAGTTCTCTGCAAAGTCAACAACTGAAAGCACCACATCATCAAGAAAATTTGTGGTGCACTCTTTCAATTGATAGTGGTGCCAATAACTATGGAAGTTGTAAGTGATAAACACAATTAAGTGTTGCAAGTATTGAGGGATGATGATGGATGGAGGAGTTTCCTTGTATAAGAATTTTATTCTTTTCTTTGCATCACCTTTTCCCGTATCCTCAGTGACATATTCATACATATTCCGTCTTATCAATGCAACATTTGCATCATCCAACTCACATGGGCAACACAACGGTTGTGGGAACTTGTCACATTTGTGCAATAAGCATTCAAGCTTGTGCCATTTAGCATCCTCTTCCTTTGGACATACTGTCCAATGCCACATTTTAGACATAGAAGAACAACTGCTGGTGTGGGAAACACACGTGTCCTCCCCTTGGGGCCTACAAACCTTGCATAAGTAATCACACATATCTCCATGAAACAATATGCTATTCTGCCTCATGGAATTCACTACTAGTCGAAACAAGTCCATTCTTGTATCGTAAAAACAACAACAAGTATTCCTTTCCTTTAGTTTTGTAATGAAATAGGGCTTCAGATTCTGAAAAGAATAGAAACCAATATCTATGGAAGGATGCTCCTCCTTGAAATTAAGGAAGAATGCTACCTGCAAAATTAATCATCACCAATTAGTATTATTTAAACCTAGATAGTAAACAAAAAATAAGTTAGTGAAAATTTAGAGTTCCATCATTATTTTTCTAAGTTCTATCACTCAATTACTAAGTCTTAACTGCAACTATTAATGCCAAATATCAGTAAGTGCTAGATAGTAGTAAATGCTAAATAGTACTAGGTGCTAAGTATTGTTGTAAATTCTAGATAGTACTAAATAGTAAATGCTAGATAGTACTAAATATGTTTACATAGTACTAAGTGCTAAATATTTTACTAAATGCTAGATAGTACTAAGTGTGAATATTACTAATTGCTAGTTTAGTACTATTAGTGTTGAAGACTTAGTCTCCACCTACGTGGACAATAACCCAGGGTCAGCAAAGGTTAGGATAAGTCAGTCCCATGGCACAAGGCGGTTACTAAGCATGTAGTGGACACCACTATCTATAACTGATATAAGTGGTGGGCTAATGCAATAGTATGATGTTTTGTAACAAGGGCTGTTACTAAAAGATATAAATGACTACAGAGTTATAACAGTCAGAAGGGATTTGGATAGCTATAAAAGTCCTGTAACAACCCATTTTGAAGTTGATTTTTGTTGTTTATCTCTACTAAAGCATAATACAAAATATCTATTTTGCACATTCACGAGTTCTCTACTATTCTTTCATTATTTAGTTCAGTATGCAATCTGCAGTCTCTTGTCCAACTCCTTGCATTTGTTGCATTTGAGTTGACGTGTGTTCTGTGTTTTCATTGATTGAATGCCACCTTGAACACATTTGGTGATCCTCACAACATTCATTCCTAGAGTCTCTGGTTCACTTGCTTTCACGCTGATAACAATAGCAGAGATAGCAAAGCGACAACTCCACAAAAACACAAGCAAGTCAAAGCAGAAACAATTTTACTAAATAATCTCCCTCTGCGAGTACGCCACTCATACAAACCCACAGCCCAACTGAATACGGTTGCGACACTGGAGCAATGAATGATCATTCATAGTTCACACACCAAATCTACGTAGTTTGCATTATTACAAAAGCCACGTATAATTCATTCACACCAAATAGCTAGGTGCAAATGACCACCGAGATAAGCTAGGCTGTATCAATACAGAATTCCTTAAACAACAGTAGTCGAATTACTGGCGGAAAGAAGACCAACAATAGATGATAACAAATCAAGACAACAACAGTCGGATTATTGAAAGAAAGAAGACCAAAAACAAACGACAACAAATCAAGACAACAATAGTCGTATTTTCGACAGAAAAATGATGGGCAATAGGCGACATAAAAAACAACGACAAGTAACTACAACAAATACAATCCAACATCAACATGGAGTCGCATTAGGCAGAGTAGCATTTGAGGCTTCGAAGTCAAGAACAATCAATCAACTGAAATCGAGTGAGTAAAACTTTCTCCATTTATTTCACAAAAAGCACAGTCCATGTCAAATAGGCCTCAGGAAGATATCTCTCCACGTCACATTGGTATTGCATACTTCACATGCGATAGAAGTCAGGCAGAGACTGCATCAAAAACAAAAGATCCAGATGACATTCTACATGACTCTGATTATATTCCAAGTGGCACAAGTTCCTTAGATAATCCATTACATAGCAGGGAACTGCATGAAGCAAAAGCTGAATTACGAAAACTGATGTTTCCCAGTCCTACACAAGAACTCCTACAAAGAGCACTTATAGTAAATATTGCAGCTAATGTATTTGTGAGTGCAAGACAGAGGCTGAATTTCAATTCGCTCCCCAAACCTGCTAAAAAGAAGACCTCCCAAGTGTAAGCTAGTGCACCAATACAACCAAAGATGCAGAACCCACTAGTCAAAGCAACCAAATTTACTGGCAAAGATAAAGAAGACCCTAACAGTCATGTTGAATAGTTTGAGACAAATGACAGCTAGTGGATTTGGACAATTTCCAGATGCTACCAAGAGAGAACAATTTGTAGCTACCTTCAATGGTAAAGCAATGAACTAGTTTATGCAGTACAGTGTTGCTCATTTTGCTAACTATGACACATTAAAAGTAGCAGTCTTGAGTTGTTTTAGAAAAGAGAAAACTCCAAAGGATATCCTCAAGAAACTGAGAACTATGAAACAAAAAGATCTTATGGTTGGATATTATTCTCAGATGTTTCGAAACCTCAACAGAAGACTAACAACATATCACAACCCACCCAGGAGCAACTGGGGGATTATTTTTTCAAAGGATTAAACAAAGAACTAAGAACTGCAGTAGCTAGCCGAGACCAGCTTGGAGGAGCCAATGACTTCAATAATATGGTAGAAGCAGCCCAACGGGTAGAAAGGAAACTTGGTACAATATCAAAGTCCAAGAAGACAAAGAGGAAAAAGCATTAAGATTCACAATCAGATTCAGATATGACCACTGATAGTAGTGAAGTAGAAGAAGACACCAATGAAGATGAAGCTACCTCATTAGAAGAAGATGAGGATGATGAAGAATATTCCAAGAAGAAAAAGAAAGAGAAGAAGTAGAAAAACAAAGAAAAATCCACAGCAAAAAAGACAACAGATAAAATCTCCAAGCTAGAGAAAATGATCAAGGAGCAACTTCAAAGCTTGAAGCCACCACCTCAAGCACCACAGCCCCAAAATATTCCATGTAAATTTTGCAAGAAAGATAACCATGACAAAGAAATATGTTGGTACAACCCAAACTTCAGAGGGAGGGTAGCACCTTATGTACAACAACATAATCAAGTACCTGCTGCCCAATCAAGTAGCAGTAGCAAGGCCAACCCAACAAAGATATCTAAATGCAGCCCCTAAAAGGAAATTTCAGCAACAATGGGGAAATTAACAACAATAACAGCAAGGACAAACTCAGGCATGCACTTATTGTGGCATGGATGGCCATAGGCAAGGCCCACAATGTGAACTTTGGTGTAAGCATTGTGGGGAAAGAGCTATGCAAATCATCCATTATGATGGAAGAAACAATCAAAATAGTCAACAACAACAACCTCCAAGAGTGAACATGGTATATATCGCTCCTCATAATCCGGATAACAGTTACAACAATCAGTAAAGTCCAAATACTACTCATGCATTAGCAATTACAAGGTCACAAAATACAAAGCCTCTACAAGGATTGGGAGAAACACGAAGAGATAATTCCAAGGCAATGAATTCTCCTAATCAAAATGAGACAAGAAACAAAGCATTGCAACAAGCCAACAATGCTTTCCAGGATGTCACGAAAGAGCATCACATTAACAAAGGCAAGGGGATCAATTAATATAAACAAATCTGACAGCAGTACGTCTGCACAACAAACCAAAGATGGCAACCAGGATAAAGCTCCTCAAAGCAATCAAAGGTCATCAGAACAGATTGAAATAGATAGAAACTACACAGAAAAAGCTTCCTCAGAACAAGACACATTTGCAAAAGAGCATATGCATTATGCACAAAGAACAGGGTCAGAAACACCAGAAAAGAAAAACAAAGATATAACAGCAGAACCGCAAGATGTGCTACATTCCATCACAGCAGAAAAAATTTAGATGCCTGTGATGATGACAATGAGTAGAAAGAAGGCATCAATACAAAACAAGAAGACCATACACTCCTTTACCAAAAGCTTATGGAGTCACAAGTTCAAATCACTCTTGACCAGTTATTGAACTTGGTTCCAGCCTTCAAACATCAGATTTGCAAGGGATTGCTAACACAAGAGTCAGATACATGCAAAGACTATAAAGCAACTAATGATGAAGACTCTAGACATTTATACATCTACAGTTAAAGATGTGGACTATCAAGTGCCACTCATTGATATTGTCATATACAAAAGGCAAAAAATTCCAGAAGTTTTAGTTGATGGAGGTTCAGGTGTAAATATCTTATCAGAGGATATATTGCAAAAAATTTGTTGTAATGAGCTGGTTCTAGCACCATTCCAAGTGAGGATGGCTAACCAAAGAAGAATCCAACCTCTTGGAATCTTGACAGGGCAAGAAATTACAATCATGGGTATGACCTTCACCATTACATTTGTGGTATTCAGAATGGAGGAAAAAGATTCTACTTACAACATGCTCTTGAGTAGGCCATGGTTGAGCACTACCAAAGTCAAACAAGATTGGGGCTCAATGAGAATCACTATTAGGAAGGGAAAAAAGAAAATCAAAGTTAACTTATGTTCTACAAAATGTTTTCCCAGAAAATCACAACCACTAGAAGTAGAGGGCATTATTATGATTTCCGATATTGATGAAGATGAGAAAGAAATTTTTCTCTAAAGGAACCCCACTATCTTCCCTATTTTTGAAATTGATGTTGTGAAGATTATTGATCAATATGTTGACCCGGATGAACAAAAACAGCAGCAGCTGCAAGACAAAACAGAATCAAAACACAGTCAGAAAAGCTTCTGACAAGAGAATCTACAAAAAAGGATATAAATGCAGACAACATCGATGCGGAAAGATCTCTTGCTTCTACATCACCAAAACAAGCAATTCAAGAGGCAAAAATTCAGTTTTAAGAGCAAATGCAAAGGAGTGCTCGAGGAAGACAAGATGACTTGGAAGAAATGAATTTGGGAGACGATGATAACCCATAAATAGTCATGGTAAGTACAAATCTTCCCCCACCATTCAAAGTGGCTCTCAGAAAGTTATTAGAACAGTACAAGGACATTTTTGCATGGCACTACACTGATATGAACGGGGTAGATCCATCATTCTGTCAACATAGAATAATTCTAAAAATGGATGCAATACCAATCATTCAAGGGAGATATAGAATGAATCCAAATTATGCCAAGTTGGTAAATGAGAAAATTAACAATTTGCTAAGGGTTGGTTTCATATATCCCGTAACACATGTGACATGGTTATCTCTAATTGTTATTGTTCCAAAGAAAAATGGAAAACTGAGAATATGTGTTGATTACAGAAAGTTAAATGCAGCAACCATCAGTGATCCATTCCCTCTTCCATTTTGTGATTCATTGCTTGATGCCGTGGCTGGACATGAGATTTATAGTTTTTTAGATGGTTTTAGTGGGTATAACCAGATCAAAAGGGCTCCAAAAGACAGAGATAAAAGTGCATTTGTAACAAAATGGGGTGTATTTGCATCCAATGTCATGACCTTTGGATTGAAAAATGCACCACCCACTTTCCAAAAATATATACAAGAGGTATTTGTAGAGTACCTGACCTCATTCATGAAGGTATTTCTAGATGACTTCTCAATATTTGGGAAAAGGATAGATCATTTGCATCATTTTCATCATGCTTTGCTAAATACAGATTTGCTGGTCTGAGCTTAAACCCAGCAAAATGTGCTTTTGCTATTAGTAGAGGTATTCTGCTGGGACATATTATCTCACAAGGCATGGAGATTGACCCTAACAAGGTCTCAGCAATCCAGAATGCTAAAGCTCCAAAAAATGTCAAGCAACTACAGAGATTCATTGGCCAAATAAAATGGCACTGCAGATTTTCTGAGATACCTGGCTAATATATGCTATCCTCTTACTAAACTCACAAGGGATACCAAACCATTCATCTTGGGCACTCCTCAAGAACAAGCTTTCAACATTCTCAAGAAAATACTGATGGTTGCTCTTGAAGTCTTTGTGGATGCATCAGATTCAGTAGTGGGAGTAGTCCTCATGCAACAACAATCACCTAAGTGGTTTAGACCTATATATTATGCAAGTAGAATCCTCACAAAACATGAAAAGAACTATGCAAAAATAGAAGGAGAAGTGCTTGGTATGATGTATGCTTGGAATAAATTCAGACATTATCTTTTGGCTAACAAAGTACATTTTCATGTTGACCACCAGGCTTTAATTTACTTGGTCAACAAACAGCATCTAACAGGAAGACTAGCAAGATGGATGCTGTTGTTGCAAGAGTTTGACTAAAAATTGTCCATAGACCAGGGAAACAGCATGCAATTGCGGATTATCTGAGTATAGGAGAGCCTCTGATAGGTATACAAGATGAACTTCCTGATGCAAATTTGTTCATGGTACGAATTGATGAGCAGCCAAACTGGTACAACAAAATGATTTTTTTCTCACTGATGGACTAATCCCAGAAACAATGAATCCAGATCAAAGAAAGAAGTTAGTGTTGCACAGTAGACCTTTTCTTGTCATTGCTAGAGTGTTGTACAGAAGGGGCATTGATCAAGTCATCAGAAGATGTGTCTAGGACCATGAGCAAAAAGTTGTATTAATAGAAGCACATGGAGGTACAACAGGAGGTCAGCTCTCAAGAGATATCACAGGCAAGAAAATATTGCAGGCTTGATTATGGTGGCCCACAATGTTAAAGGATGCCCACAAATATGCAAAATCATGCCTACCTTGCCAAAGAGATGATACCAATGGATAGTGTAGGATGCCACACCAACCCATCCTTCCATTGGGTCCATTTCAAAAGTGTGGATTGGACTTTATTGGATCAATCAAGCCTCCAACAAAATATTCAAGTAATTAATATATACTTCATGCTATTGTTGCACAAAATGGGTAGAGGCTGTTGCACTCAAAGCATGTAAAGCTAGAACAGCTGCACATTTTCTATACCATAATATTGTTACCAAATTTGGTGTTCCAATTGAGATTGTATCTGATAGAGGGACCCATTGAATAAACAAAACAATCATAAAGATGGCAAAAATGCACATGATGTTGCACAAAAAGTCTACACCATATTACCCACCACAAGCCAACGGTTTGACTGTGAGAACAAACAAGTTAATGAAAAGGGTTTATAGAAGAACCATTGCTGATCATCCAGAGGATTGGGATCAACATTTAGAGTCAGTACTTTGGGCACTAAGGACAGCTCACCAGGTAGTCACAGGATTGACACCTTTCAAGCTAGTGTATGGATGTGAGGCAGTAGTACCCATGGAATTTATTGCAAGAAGTCTGAGAGTAGAAATTGACAACAAACTTTCCCTAGAAGACTCCATCAATGCAAGATTGGAGCAGCTTTTACAATTGGATGAGGATGGATTGACAAGCTCTCATACAGTTTACATTTTTCAAAGAAGAAGAGCAGTATAAATAAATAAAAACATAAAGTTTAACCTTTTCTAAAAGGGAGATTTAGTGTTGCTATTCAACACCAAACTGGGAAAAATTCTAGGAAAATTCAAGCTCAGATATGATGGTCCATTCAGGGTACTTAAGGCATATGAACAAGAGACATTTCTTCTCTCAAATCTCCATGGTAATCCATTTGACAAACCAGTAAATGGCTTCAAACTGAAACCATACATTGAAGATCCTACAACATAGGCAAAAATAAATACAGTTTCTCTGCATGATTCCTGTGTAAGAAAATAGTACGCAGCGGAAGATAACAACAAAACGCAAGTACACGATGGAAAGCTGGAGAGAATACAAAAAATTCTGATATACCAAACTGCTGATACAACTGATGGTTGGCTGTCCACCCGTGCGCTCTACAGACAGAGCTTCGATGGTGATCTAGACAGATGCTGGATGGAGGACTATGAGCGTGAAGAACTGGTGATCTGATGATAGGGGGTGGCCACTTATATAGTGTAAGTGGTTGACGGTCGGCCCTGTAATAGGCAGTCGGCCTAATAGACAGTCGGCCTAGAAGACCACCGACCCTTCAAAAAACATGCCGGCGGGGGCTTTGCCCCCAGACCCTGCCGCTGGGGGCTTTGCCCCCAAACCCCCACCGGGGGCCTGCGCCCCCCGGACCCCCTGCTATCGGGGGGGCTATCGCCCCCCCGAACCCCCCCTTTTTGCAGACGGGTATCTACTCTTGGCTCCTAAGCCGTCTCATAACCATCTGGTCTACTCTAAGACCCCTTCCAGTGTCTAAACTGGGGATCCCTCCCAATATCTGATACCCATCATGGCTTCTCCTCATGTGGGGGCCTTACAACATTGGGTACACAGAATATTGGTGGGTTACATGAGAGGTGGATATTTGAGCTAACTCTAACATCCTGTGAATACAACAGAATATTTTCACTCTGTTTCAACATTTCAGGTTACCAAAGTACCAAGCATCTCCAAAGTACAAACTCTATGTATATCACATAGCCAAGGACTTGCATACAAATGTCACTTACAAGCCCCGGGGGATTCACAGGGGGAAACTTATGATATCACGTGAGTGTACAATAGGGGTTTTTTTTGAAATGAGGCATAAGCTTATACATTAGGGGTGGGGGCCCTTTTTTTTCCCCCAATATTGAATTTAAGCTAGGGGGACCATGTCATATTTAAGAAGGGGGGACATAATATAGGTTACCTTGGGTAACTAGTCCAAACAAGTTTGATTTTGTGTATGGTTTTAAATAGTCATAGGGAAAGTAACCTAAATTTGCTTATTGTGTAATCTAAATGCTTGAGAGAGAATGTAGATTTAAGGAAAGGGGGGGACATAATGGAATTTTGGTGGTATCTTATAAGCTTAAAAAGGGGTGTTTTATCATCCTACGTGGATCTTAAATAGGGGGTTTTCTTGAAGTTCATGCACGTAGGTGACGTCCCCCTTTAATGAAGAGTGAATCCCCTGGGCTTACAAGGATTTAAGATATTACAACTGTTCAATCTCCAAAAAATCAAAGCTGGAAGAAAATAATGCAACATCAGATTTATTTTACACACCAACAGCTGGAAGAAATCAAGAGCAGCAATAATTAAAGATCACTATGCGAGGTAGCATCAACAAAGATTACTACAAAAGCAGCACCAACAATAGACATCTCTCTGCCACACTAACAGAATAGCTCTGACATCAAGTGGTAGCCCAAGACACTCAAACCAACTACAAAGTAGCAAACTATCTAATCAAGTAATTTTATTTTATCTTGGCAAATAAGGGGTTAATTATAATGTCATCATAGGAGAGCTAGAACATACACAAAACCTATATGTGATCGAAGCAGCAATCCGACACTCCCTGGACAATGCAATCCAACTGGTATCTGACACGCCTCCAACTAGGACAAGCGCAGTCCGTCCAACAGCACAACCGCCTCAGCCGGATATATCCGACTCGCGTCCGCCAGCGCTCTACCAGAATCTGTTTGGCCAAAGTCCATTTGACCCTAAAGCAATGTGTCACGTCCGATTGACACATACGAGGTCCGCCCCTCTTCTGACTAAAGATGCATACACCACCAAGCATCCGACTTTGCTCCAACTCTAGTAAGTCAACCATCCGCACCCCCGACTATTGCCCACCGACTATCCACTGCCAAGGGAATTTTGTCCCATACGACGCACAATTCACATGATTTATTATACTCTTGCCGAATTTGAGAATACGAACTCACTGCCTGCACTATGTGAATAATTCCCCACTTTCATGCAAAGCTCCAAGCCTCAGCGCGGCCAATCATGGAAATTACACATGACACCGATGCAATCCTCACAAAGACTCTCATAATCCAACAATGGGAGCTCGATGCAACTCTCCCCCAATCATCGACTCCGACTGCCAGTCGACAACAAGCAAGCTCCATAAAGATCAACTAGAAAATGCCAGTTCCCTCAAACTCCATGCCACACAAACTGGTACATATGGCACCAAAATGTAAGTCCCGTCCCACAACCCCGATCTCTTCTCAGCCTCACCAGCCATCCCTCCACCTCCTCATCTCTACCATCCTCCTCGACTTGGACATGGCTCCCAAGAAGAAGCCAATTACTCCCACGGGAAAGAGACCATGCAGGAGCCCTGCTATAGAGAAAACCATCATGGCGGAAGCAAACGAAGAGACAGAGAGCAACTATGAGGTGCCACAGCCAACCATGAAGAAGCAAATAATTACAACTACCTTCCCCGAATTCAAAGTATCTCTCGATGTGCAAAAGAACCAAAAGGGCTGAAGAAGATTGGCTTGCTACACTATGCAACATTGCTCTAGACGGCGTGGAAATCCTCACCCAATGCTCTCAAATAGTATGAGTATTTCAAAAAAACGGGAGGTAGGTTGATAGATACCTTGATGGTTACCCCCGAAGTTGTTGATGAAGTTTTTCAATTACCGTTGATAAGAGAGAAGGTAACATATCAAAAGGATATTAATCAAGAGATGCAGCAAGAGTTCGGTCCGCCTGAGATAGCCAAAAAGTATTTTGTTGTTGTCAGTAATGTGCAAGACAGCAGGAGAAGGCAGTAGTTAATCTGGTATTTGGAAAGAATGCGATTGTTGGTCAAAACCAATACCATGAGCCGGGACTTGTATGCCTTGCTCAGAGCAACCAAAAAGGGGACCAAAATCAGTTGGGCTCATATCTCGCATTCAAGGGTCATGAGCAAAATTGTGAAAAACGACTTAACGTCAACAAATGCACACTCGAAGATTTCTCCCATCATCACCACTCTATTCGAATTTACAGCACAAAGTCCGACTTAAAAGCCTCATGTGAGTATCCAATATAGGGAGCAAAGGACAAAAATGCAGCATAGCCTAGATACAAAGCAAGAGAGCAAGCATAGCCTAGATCTAGTAAAAGTTTCCTTGGTACAAGATTTGGAGGCAACCAACTATTCACATGAAGAGAGCATGCAAGCAGTGTATGGAACATCACTCATAGAATCATTATGGGATACTCCCATTGCCAAAGAAGTAGAGCTCCCAAGCAAATCACAAAAGCTAGCAACAAGGAAGATTAAGCTAAATCCAAGAGCAAACACAATTTGAAGTACTTGTTCAATCAAGAACCCAAGTTCATGAAGCATTTAGATTGTTTTCAAGCCCATCTCACACCCCTAGGGTTTAGGGAGGTGGACACTGATGACCTCCTAGCATGTGGAGTCATCGGAAACACAAGAAATAGGTTCCTATCCTATGAAATGACCTTTAGTTTCCTTCTCTAAGAGGGACAAATGGAAGAGGAGGCCTCGACCTCAAGCCCTGACCCTACCCCTGCCCTTTCCGATCCTCTTGTTTTTGTAGATGATCCCAACATCTACAGTGAAGAGCCCATAGATGAAGAAGCTAAGGAGCGGGAAGCTGCATTAGCCCTGGAAGTGCTCCAGCAACCTCCTAAACCCCATTCTACTTCTCAAATTCCATCCACCTTGGGAACCACCTCTATTGACCCCGCAACAATGATATGGTTTCTTGCTCCCCTTCTTGTCGATGTAGAACAATACTTCTTTCTCCATGACATAGTGGTTATGTTTGGTCTCCGGGAGGATGAAGCTCTTAGTATCTTGTGTGGATACGAGGTGGACACGACTATGTAAGAACCTGGGTTTTTGGGAGCAGATGATTCAATAGAAGAGTTTCTTGCTTTAACACTCGCCCAAATCAAAGATGTAGAGACATCAATCTACTTTGACCTACTTGATGTTCCAGAAGAAGCCTCCACATCTCACTCCAGACAACAGGAGGCCTTTGGATCCATCCTCATTGACAAAGAGGAAGGATTGAGCATGATGACTCCATAGTGGTAAGAAACTATGAGCTTTGAATTTCTTCTCTCTTGGTATACTTTTGCTTTAATGGAATTCTAATGTAATGTTGGACTGTTGCAGAAGGCATTTGAGGTTGACCTATCCTCATCTTGGCAACGCCTTGTTCGCAGTAGCTTCGGTAGAGATCACTCACTGGCACATTACCTTGGCCAAGCAAAAGGGCACTTTGTGGTTATCCACAAAAAGTTTTCTCCACATGGCACTAATGAACTCCTGAAGTGCAAGGCCTTGTCAAGAGATATTGGTCATGCTGACATCAATCACAATGCTGACAAGGTCATTTTGGTGAACCGCATGGCTGTCCTCAATGCCTTTGGAACCAATTTTCAAGGTATGGCATTAACGACAACAACCATGTCCCTGGCCAGCAACGACAATAGCAATGACTCTCTATCAACTAGTTTAGAGCTAGGAGTGTATTTGGGAATTCAAAGCCCAATGTTCTTAGTGTTTTAGAGAAGAGAGAAAGGCTCTGAAGCCTTATTGTATAGAAATTTTATTTTATATGTATACAGCTATAGTTTTTATACAGTGCCCCATTTTGTGTTCTTTTACAAAATTTATTTTATACTGTCATTGTATTTTGTAACTTTAATTGTTGTTGGCATTAATATTTTCATTCACTATTCTGTTCAAAAGCATGCGATCAGATAAATATTTGCACTATAATGGTCATTTCTGAGCAATCTAGTAAGAATCTCACCGCGCAGCAGAAGGCAAATGTGTTCGGCACTACGCGGGGAGCCCAAAAATGGCAAAACTCGCTATGGTGTGTATGGGGCCTGTTTGACCAAGCAAACAGGCCCCATATGTGCCATAGTAGGTTTTGCCATTTTTAGGCTCCCTGTGCGATGCCGAACACATTTTCCTTCTGCCGTGTAGTGAAAAAACATCATTTGACCACTCAAATTCACACTGAACTTGCATAAACTGATGGAAAGCATGTACAATAACATGGGAACATTAATAGAACATAAAAATATCTTTTATTCATTGGCCTCAAAGGGTAGATATTTACAAAATGATTCAAGTTACACCAAATGAACCTAAACAACATCTAGGGCCTAAGGGAGGGATCGGAGCGGATGCGCTTGGCGAGTGCAAGGTCCTTGTCCATCACTGTTACTCTTTTGGCATGGATAGCACATAAGTTCGCATCTTTAAAAAGATGTACTGTCATCTGCTCCATTGCCTCCTCAATTGCTCCCATAGCACCTGAAGTGAAATGCACATCACTCTTGTAATGCTATGCTATTTCACGTACAACACACTAGAAGGGTGCACGGGGAATCAGATTGTCCACAGTGGTTTGGAACTTGCGGATCTCCTGAAGTGCCTTCACTCCTGATTTTTCGTGCCTCTTAATCTTTGGGGGACCCTGCACTGGCCTTTGGACATGGATCCATGGCCACTTTTCTGCTTTGAACTTCTTTCGCCTCTCCTCCCTTGCAACCACCTCTTCAGACTCCTCTTCTTGTGTCTGCTGGGTCATTCGAGGTGGCCTCTCATGCCTAGGGGTCTGCTTTGTCCTTGGTCTCTTTTCCTTTTCATGAGGCTGTGAGATAGCAGGCTCAGGCTCTTGCTCAACTCGTACTAGAGGCTCGTCATATCTGATCATCTCGAGGCACACAGGGTTGATGGTGCTCTTCCGTGTGGTCTACTTGGTTGGAGGATCGGGGCCAAGATTCAATATATCTACGAGCCCACCAAATACTTCCTCTTGTTGTGGCCCCTGTAATCTCTCCATCTCCTCTCTTTGTCTTTCTTGCTCCCCTTGTTGGTCTAGATGCTCCACGCCAGGACCCCACGGAGGCCTCGTATTCTTGAAGTATGCTGCCTTTGCTTTGTAGTGTGATTTATCCATTCCTTGAGTATTCCAAATGGACAGAGGGCCCCATTTCTCCACAAACCATGGTGCATGTGCATAAAGAATATGTTGTAAAGAAAAACATTGTATTAGAAACATAAACTGACTCAAGTTTAAAGCACAAAATTTCAACCTAAGGAGGATTACCATGTAATGTGTAATATGTGACTCCCCCCATGCTTCTACCATCAATGATATGAATCTCTCATAATAAAGCTCATTTGTTTGACCTTGTCTAAGCAACTTTTTAAATGCATCAAGCTTTGTCCACAGTTTTTCTCTCAAAGTAGCAATTCGCAGATGTAAAGTTTGATTTTTGGTGCACTCACACAAATCTTTCCAGTACTCCCAACCTAGGGTGCTTTGAGCCAATGTATGTTTTTCTTTATCAGCATTGTGGTTGGACAAGAACCTCCTTGCCTTTCCTCCACCCATGGACACTTTAGTAGGAAGATTTTGTGTCTTTCCTTATTGTTTCTTGTCCTGCTTAAGCTTCACATTGCCTCCGTGAAGTCCCATTAGTGAGAGTAGTTCTTCAGCTTTTGCAATGCATTGTGCAAATACTTGCTGTGGCCTCAAATTCCAAGCATAAACTAGATGGAGATAGAGTAACTTATCAAGTATACGCAGTTCAGCATGCAAAGTACACACGTGTACCTGCTCCAATGGAATTGGTAGAATGGGGTCCCACTTAGGATCCTTTTTTTGATGATCAGGGGCTGCACTTTGGTTGCAAGAAAGGATGCCATTTTCCCACTGTAGGCTTCCCTTTTGCATCTTCTGAGAGTGGGTGCAATAGAAGCATGTCCATTTTGCATCTGCACCTGTATCACAACCATACAAGCACTTGAGGGTCTTCAAATCACCAGCTAGATGCCATTAAACTTGACACGTTCCATGCCCATCCACAATTAATGTTTGCCCTGCCTCTTATCTTTGAATAATCGACGAGATGCCGGTTCTCTCCAAAACCCACTTCAATGTCTTGTGGCACTCCTTTGGGGTCTCAAAGGTTGCAAGTCACCATATGTCCTTCTCAGATTGGACTGAGAAACCCTACTCAACTTCCTCATCCTCTTGAGCAAAATGCAAGGCATCATTCATAATACAAATGCTCACCCTCTCTAGCTTGTGCTCTTTTACCCACTGAGCTTCATCCATTTTTATAACAAATACTAGCTTGCCATCTATACAATGAAAGAGAAATTCAGTAAGGATATAGAAATCAGAAGAAATAAAGTTGAATGTGAAGAGGGAATTTCTCTTACCTTCTTGTCTCATCCCATAGAATTTGACCATGGCTCTCTGCAAATTCTCTACATCCATGTAAACATTATTGAAAGCATTCATCTCAAACATTTGGATGCCAGATTTCTTTTTACTCTTCCAAGTCATTGTGCCACTTACACAATGGTATCCTCCAAGCTTTTCTCTAGCACATTGGTTTGTTTCTTGACGTGCAAGCCTTATAGACCACAGTGTTGGCAATGGCATTGTAGATATCTTATACTTAGCAGACTTGAAATTTTTAAAAATAGAGTTGTAAGCTTCAGGACTTACACCAGCAGCATCACAAGCTCCAAACACCTCCTTTGCTTGAATGAGGCCCTTGAAATCCTTCATTACCTCTCTAGCAACTTTTCTACAAAGCCCTTTTTGTCTAGGGTCCTTCAACACTTCCATGACATCACTTGGCTTTATTAAACTTCTTAGAACATATGAAGGATCACTATCATCCATTTCCATTGTTCCCATCAGATCCTCCATGAAATTCCTAAAGTAGAGTACAAATGAGTCTTAGTGGAAATAATGCAACACCACAAATATTTTGGGGTAAGAAATTTCATTGAAAATTTCTCTGCACCTCGCTTGCTTGCATAGCCAATGTTTGAGAATGGTTCAATCGATTGCAATAACCAAGCAATCCAGCATGTCCCTTGCCAACAAACCGAACAACATCATGCACTGTATGAAAAGGAGGACTCTTTTGGGTGGTAGGGTCTAAAGGATACAAGTTTCCATCCACCCAAAGGACAAGATGCTTCTTCCCTTGCAATCGAAGACTATGGAGCACACTTTGAGGAGTTCCACTATATCCCAAAGAACATGTGCTTGCATATTCTGCCTCCAGTTGTAGGTTCACATGGTACTTGTTGGATATGTCCTCGAATGGTGCCATGAGTACTTAAAGAGAGGTATCAATGATGTAGGCTAAAATGTAGGGGAGAGCTGGCAAAGATGGAGCAATGAGAGGGAGAGAGTAGCAAGGAAGAGGGAGGAGGAGAAGAAGATGAGGGCAAGAGGAAGAGGAGGAGAAGAGTAGGGTGATAGGTGTAGAAGGGAAGAGGAAGGGAGAGATGCTACAAGAGGAAGTAGGAGGGGAGAGATTCTGCAGGAGGGAGGAGCAGAGGAGAGGGATCCTGGGCGGCTAGAGAAGGAGGGGAGAGGAAGGAGGGAGGAGGAGCCAGAAGGAGGAGGACGGGAGAGGGAGGAGGGAGGAGGAGGAGCAAGATGGAGGAGGGGAGAGGAGGAGGGGGAGGAAGGGAGAGGGAGAGGGAGAGGGAGGAGGAGGTGGGAGGGAGGTAGGGAGGGAGAGAGAGGGAGGGAGGGAGAGAGAGAGGGAGGGAGGGAGGGAGATTCAAAATTTGAAATTCAAATTTCAAAATTTAAAGTGGCTCCCTCTCCTCATTGATGGGGGGAGAGGTGGGCTCAAATGTGGGCTTAACCCACCTAGGTTGGGCTGGTTAGGCCTCTTTGGGACCCCCCAAGCCCCTTGCATTAGCCCACTAAGCATTCCCTAATCTATTCCTTATGAGGCACTTTTGAGACCCCAATTCTCCCCTAATGCATAGCCCAACTCAATCATGGTGTGCTAGTCCACCTAAGACTACAGAAGTAGCAAAATATATAGCAGATGCAGAGCAATGTGACACAGAGAAAGATGAGCCCACAACTGACGCTATTGTTAGTCAAAGTACAAAAATAGACCTAGCAGTGACACACACTTTCAAGCTTGATCTGAAGGATTATTTCCAGTAAAGGGTTCGAGTCTCCCACTTTTTGAGAAAAAGTCTCTCCATCGGAAGTGCCACGTGTTGAAGACTTAGTCTCCACCTATGTGGCCAATAACCCAGGGTCAGCATAGGTTAGGATAAGTTAGCCCCATGGCACAAGGAGGTTACTAAGCATGTAGTGGATACCACTATCTGTAATTAATAAGTAGTGGGCTAATGCAATAGTATGATGTTTTGTAACAAGGGCTATTACTAAAAGATATAACTAACTGTAGACTTATAACAGTCAGAAGGGATCTAGACATCTATAAAAGTCTTGTAACAACCCATTGGTAGTAGTAGGCATGGTAAAGATGAGTGGGTGACCAACAGATGAGTAGGGCAGCAGATGAGTGACGAGAGTAACTGGAGGAGGGTGCATGGAGCAAAGTAGAGCAGGGGTAAAAAAGAGCTGGAGGAGGGATGTGGAGCAAAGTAGCAGAGTAGGGGAGGATGAGAGCAATGTAGTAACATGCCAAATGCCATGGATCTTATATATATTATAAAGTTCGAGCCACCGTGGTGGCTAGAGCCTAGGGTTCCATCCATATTAATTGCACGCCACCACGGTGAAATATTAGGTGCCACCCTAGATGGGCTGGTAATCCATGAAATAGACCCCATGTGGTGGATGAGAGTGAGCAGGCCACTCTCATGGCTAGTAAGTAATTACTAGACCGGTGGAATCTTAGCCACGATAGACATGGATGATGAGAGCCACCGCCACCAGGTAGTAATTCCCACAAAGGTAAATCATGAAGTTCTAATCACTCATTACCATGAACACACTATTCAAAATTTTTTGACTTTCTCTCCTAGTTTGGAATGTTTTTGGAGCATATCCTCTCCACTCAACTTCACTTAGTGAGCTCAAAATTTGGGTTTTTTAAAGCACTAAATGGGTCACTTATATACAAATATGGCCTTATTAAGCTAAAAAGTCAAGTGGTGACCTCTAATTTAAAAAGAAAAGGCTCAATGAAGCTATAATTTCCAAACTTGTGCATGGTGCCCCCATCCAATAACTGTAATAATAATAACAGTAGTCTCCTAACTCTAGTTCAATTTTAACACTATGAAGTGAAAATATGACACCATATGAAAAGAGAATGTTGAATTCAACATATAAGTGGTATATAGATACACCATTTTTTTGAAAAAAAATTGAAAAAAAAGAGTTTATTGAATTCAATATATAAGTGGTGTATAGATACACCCTTTTTTTGAAAAACAAACCATACAATACATTATCTTATTGATGGTGTATATATACACCATTTGTATGGAAAAAAACATACAAAACATTATCTTATGCATCTGAATCTCGTTCAAAGTCATCAGATTCATGTAATGTATTTGCTCTTGATGGGTCAAGTCTTACCAAATGATGTTTAATATGGACACGACTTGGATCAGGGATTGTGATACATTTTTCAACATTGTATCCATGCTTCTTTTTAAAACTTCGTGTCCTCAATTTCTAGCAATAAATAATGCTACTAACTTCCACCTCTATTAATCCCTCATTATTTGGAACCCATTCACGTTTCTTTTACAAGCATCCCTCATAGAGTTGTTTTATTGTATATCTTCTCGGGAGATTTTTCAATGGCTTTGGTTCATACCATAAAGCTGTGAATGTTATAGGAGTTCCCTTGTCATCCCTTTCTATCTTCGCAACCTTTGCAACCCAAACTAGGCCACCTTGTTCATCCAACTCTGGATGCCCAAACTGCAACAAATAGACCCTCTTCAATCTCATTAGATGGTATAAACTCTGGTAAGGGTTTGTCTCCCTTCCTGCCACAATATTTTTTAGGTAAAGGGCATTCCTTTGCTTCCTCCATATCTACTAACATATTTATATCCAAAGGAAAACTTGGTGACCTAGCTTGTTCCGGCCAAAAGGATTTACAGTATTCAATGCTCATGAAGTTTTCTTGTCTTTCTAAAGATTGGATAAGTGCTTCAGTTGATTTTAATTGTCTCCAAATTCTTAGTTGATTGCTTAGGATATTTCTGCATCATACCTTGAAGATGTTCAATTCAGAAGGCTTTCAAGCCTTTCATTTCATCTATGTCAAGTGTTTTGTTTTTTGCAAGAACGATCTAGTTTCCTCCAATGGAATTATTCATTGTAATAAATCATATGACTCACTCCATAAATGATCTCCATCTACTGAGTAGAGCTCCCATTGCATCACTGGAATATTGTTATGCATATGTGAAACCGAAAGTAGTGTGGATTTGTGTGTCCTATTAGGGCATCATCTCCTGTTTGTAAATGTGGCTCTATGAATGCTCTCCAATGTACCATCCTCTCTAAGATAGCCACTTCTGATTCTTCCTTGCAAGACCCTCCAATTTTTTTCCCAATTCAAAAGAGCATATCGTCCATTGTCAAAACATCCATTGACTTCAACTCACCAGAAATAACACTGAAGATTTGATCTATGTCTTCATGTGTATGGCCGACAAGAAGAAAGCCAACTTCCACTTCTTCAAATATTTTCAAACCAACCAGCATAGAGCATAAAGAAAATATATATTTATTCTTGTTCTCTCTCCAACAATTATCAACTTGTATTCACAATGTGTTAGGTAAACATCCACGAGCATCTCTGACCTTTCTTATTGCTTTCATGATTGATGTAACAACCTAGTTACTATCATGGTCATGAAAACTATCACTCCATACATCACAAAAGATTCAGTATATCCATGTACTAATACTCCACGCAAGTGTGTTTTTAGTCCACGTTTACCCTCTAATGCCGGTGGGATACATCTATATCGTGGCAAAGTTTTGTATTCTGGTCCATGCCATCAATGGTGATGCACATGGACTTATCGACATGTGAAATAGCTTCCTCTCTCCAAGAAGCATACAACTTTTAAGCATCCTGCATATGACATAAATGGATTGATCGCCATTTAATATATCTTCCTCGCTGCTGCTCCCATTTACCATGTTCAATGGCATTTTTTAATTCATCACATGTCTTACATTTTGACATCCTTTGCTTTGATGGTGTCTTGACATGGAAAAAATCTGTACGCCAAATTTTGTACAAGGTTGACTATGAAATCATGCTCTCGTCTCTGTCTTGTAAAATTTTATTGACAGTTTCTAGGATGACCTTCTTTGTCATTCCAAAAGGAAGATGTTGTGACATTCGACACATTCATCTAGCATTATTTGTTGAAGATGAGGCTGTGGTAGTGCATGGTTTTCGAGAACTTGCTTTAATGTTGTGGTTGCATTTATAGTGCTTCCATGGCATTTAAGCTTGTAGGTATTTCCATGAATTGTATAAACCAACCTGTACCCCCCAACCTGTTGCTCAAGCAACAGGTTGGGATCCCCAGGTTGGATATGTGCAACAGGTTGGGGGATATATCCAATGTGTTGCACAAATCAAGAATTTTCTTGATTTGTCCAACAGGTTGGATATATCCCCCAACCTGTTGCTCAAGCAACAAGTTGGGGTCCCCAAGTTGGATATATCCCCCAACCTGTTGCTCAAGCAACAAGTTGGGGTCCCCAAGTTGGATATATCCCCCAACTTGTTGCTCAAGCAACAGGTTGGGGGATATATCCAACCTGTTGCATAAATGAAGGTGCACCATTAACCTATTCCACTTGCAACAGGTTGGGGGATATATCAAGCCTATTGCACAAATTGAAAAAATCAATAAATTTTGATTGTATTTTAGGGTTAGGGTTTAGGGTTTAGAATCTAGGAATAAGGATTTAGGGCTTAAGATTTAAGATTTAGTGTTTTGGGTTTTGGGTTTATGATTATGGTTCTAGGGTTTAGGGTTTAGGGCTAAGGGTTTAGGATTTAGGGTTTAGGGTTTAAGATCTAGGGTTTAGGATTTAGGGTTAAGGATTTAGGATTTAGCATTTAGGGTTTAGGGTTTATGATTATTGTTTTAAGGTTTAGGATTTAGGGTTTAGGGTTTAGTATATAAGGTCATGAGCTTAGAGTCTAGAATCTAGGGTTTAGGATCTAGAAATTAGGTTTTAGAATTTAAGCTATAGGGGTTAGGATTTAAGGTTAAGGGTTTAGGGTTCAGGGATTCGAATTGTTATATAAGTTTAAGAGCTTAGATTTTATAACCTAAGATTTAGGAAACTTTACACGTTAAGATTTAGGGTGTAAGATTTAAGGTATATAGACTATATAAAATATGCATTCCAAAGTATTTCGTTTAGCTATATATATACTATATATTATATGCTTTCCAAAGTGTTTTGTTTATATCCAATACTAGGTACAATCCTTTACAAAGGCTTTACTTTAAGTAATTATAAGTCTACCTAGTCAAAGTATCCTACTAATTAGGGACAAGCTAGGCTAAAAGCACACCGATTCATATTTTCTTACATTCATGTTGCGTGGTGTATTAGAAGTATGTGATAAGAAATATTCATAAGAAATATGTATTCCATATCATGGATTCATACCATGGATATCTGGTGGTTGCTAAAGTAGAAAAATGATATGGATTCAATGATATTGTAGTTTTGTGCAAAGCCTTAAACAAAGTTTAAGGCTTTTGCAAAGTATTACATACTGTAACAAAGATAAGCAAGTATGCTAAACCTCTTCCAGATTCTATGGTTTTAAATACCTACCTTACAAATGCATTATCTAATTCTTCATTCTTTGACTAACAAGTATTATACACATGGAAGAAAAGCATATATGCTAAAAGCACGTGTGTAGATTTTAATATTTTCTTATTTTTAAAACTAATTCAATTATTTGATTGCCTATTTTTTAAAATTTAAAGATTATTACTATATAATATACATAATTTTAAATGTTATTAATATATAATATTAATAATTTATATATTTTGATTTAAATTTATATAATAATTACATTATATTTATATTAGTTTTTAAGTTAATGATGTATATTTTTATTAAAACTATAATTTAATATCTAGCTAATAACAGAAAGAATATTGTAGAGATTTTTCATATTAAGAACTACCTTACAAATACATTCACCATTGAAGAATAAGTATTATATAAAGCACATATTTTCATTGTTATATTTTTTTAATTAATGTATTTATATAATAATTATATAATCTTTATATTAATTTATAGATTAACAATACATATTTTTAGCAAAATTATATTTTAACATTAGTTAATAAAAAATTATTATATTATGGAGTAAAAATATTATAAATGGATTTCTCATATTAATAAAGTGTCGTGAGAAGAGTTTTTGGAGAGATTTATGGTTAAATTTTGTTTTGAAGTTGTTGCATATGCAATAGGTAGGGAGGTTTGAGTGGTTTTGAGGTTGAGAGAGAAATTTGTAATAGATTGTTTTGTAATTTCTTTATTTTGAAAAATTGTTGGGTGGCCAATAGGCTGGGAGAGTTTGAGATTGAGAGAAATTTGTGACAATAGGTTGTGAGAGTTTGAGGTAAAGAGGGAAATTTGTGGGAAAAAAGACTTAATACAAAAAATGATTCTTTGAAGTTGTTGCATATGCAATAGGTTTTTGAGAAAAGAATGGGATTTGAAAAAAAAAATCAAATTTACAAAAACTTGATTCTTAGAAGTTCTTGCATACGCAATACGTTGGAAATGAACTCACCTCTTGCAACATTTTGAAATTTTTGAGAATCCTGCAATAGGTTGATGAGAGGAGAGAAGCATGGAGTGTGAGAGAGAGTGAAGAACGTTCTACTTATAGTGAACTTAAAAGAACTAAAAAAAGCTTACTTGACCTAAAAAAGTTGACTTGCCTGAAAAGCTACTCATTTCCTATAAAACTCTACTTCTCCTCATTCTCTCTCACAACTCTTCTCAAGCTCCTCCACCACCTCCCCACCCAGGTTCTCTCTCTCTCCCTCCCTTCCCCTCTCCTCTCGATTCCCATCCCCTCTCCTCCCACTCCCCTCCTTCCCCTCTCCTCCCTCTTCCCCCTCCCCTCTCCTCCCTTCCCCTCCCCTCCATCCCCCGCTTCCCCCTCCCCTCTCCTCCCTTCCCCTCTCCTCCTGCTTCCCCCTCCCCTCTTCTCCTGCATCCTCTCCCTCCCTCCCCTTCCCCTTTGGTCCTTTTTTTTGTCTTTTTTTTTTTGGAACGGGGAGGCTGGGAGCAGCAAAGAGATGGAAGGTCTTTTTTTTTGGGGAGCGGGGAGGTAGGGACCGATTTTGGGGAGAAGAGGTAGAGGCGAGGAGGTGGAGGAGAGGATGGAGGTGGGAGGTGGGAGGTTGGAGGCGGGAGGGGGGAGGGGGAGGCGATGGCGTGAGGGGGGAGGCGAAGGAGGAGGCGCGAGGGAGGAGGCGAAGGCAGGGAGGCACGAGGGGGGACGGGGGAGGCGAAGGCGGGGAGGCAGGAGGGAGGCGGGAAGTAGGAAGGGAGGCGAGGGATAGGGAGGGGGACGGGGGGGTGGGAGGGAGATGGGGAGGGAGGCCGAGAAGCGGGGAGGCGAGAGGGAGGCAGGAGGGAGGAGGGAGGATTAACCCCCCCTAAAACACTTATTTCATTAATTTTGGACTCATATGTCTACTTTTGGACTATTCCTTAAAATCCTTCCCAAATGAAAAGTTTACTTTATGAAATTGTCATTCGAGAATCAAAAGTTTACTTTCTGGCACTATCATTTTCACATAAGACATTTCAAAATATCTCTCTACAATGTTGTACAAATAATGCAAAAACTTCTATTAAATCCTAAATTTGTATTTCTTGTTTATAAGAATCATATTCTTAAAATAAAAAATCCGAGTTATTAGTTTAAATCCATGAAAAACCATGCTATTGAGGATTCACAACATTTTAAAAATGTATATATAAGAGACCTATAAGACTCTTTTTACTTTCAATGCAGAAAACTATAACACTCTTGAATATTCAAGAAATTAAAAGGTTTATATAGACATGAGACATGATGGAAGCCTCTTTTGTACTCCAAAAAATAGCAATAGCTATGCTTACAATTTTACATTATCATGTCATAAGTTTTACAACAAATATTGCTCTGGATGAGTCTTTGTACAAAGGACCTCCTTTGGCCTTTTCAATAATTTAATTTTACCTTTACAATGAGTTTAGTACAAATGGGCGATCCAAACATTTGCTTGTTTGAATGTCCTTTTCTATCATGATCACAGAAATGAGCGATCCAAACATTTGCTTGTTCAGAATTTCCTTTCTGTCGTCACTTATCACTTGGGTGCCATCTTCATTCACTCTCATCTGGCAACCACCACCACCTTCACTCTTTCTCGATATTTGAATGGTGTTATCATGGGCATTCTTCATTTGTGCTATCTCTTTCTACTTCCTCCCGGGTGAGCATCCTTATGAACTCTGTAATGTGCATAATAATTGGTTGCGGTAATTTTATTTTGTCTTCTACATCATACCCCATGTGCTTCTTTGTTTTCTTTGACCTTGATTTCCAGGATACTATGACTGTCTCTGTGGAAAGTCTTGAAATTGCTTCATGGTTTGGGACCCATTCCTTTTTCAGACAACTAATATACAATGTACTGTTATCTTGGTTCTCCTTCCTGCCCCTTGGCTCATACCATACCACTGTAAATGTTGTAGCTCTCCCTCAGTCATCCATGCTCATGTCAACTACTTTCACAACCCAAAACTTCACGTTCTCATGTTCATCATCCGCCGATGGTCGAACTGCAACAAAACAATGGACATCTATGTCTATTTGTGGCATAAACTCTCTCTTCTTGGGTCCACAATATGGACGTGGGAGCAATGATTCAAACTCATTTTCAAAGAGACCACATGCTGGACGCAAGTCATTACCAACATTTGGCCAAAATAAAGGCCATTCTGCCTTAATATCATATTCTCACATTTTTGCAAGGTACTTTATCAATTGGTAGGTCTTGCTAATTACAATAGTGTGCTCCTTCCAAGAGGGCTTCCAATCAGGAAATCTCCGGAGCATTTCCTCTTTGTATGCAATAAAAGCTTTTAAGCCTTCTATTTCACCTTTGGATTTCTTACTGAATTCTTTTATAGGAGCCCGTATTGGATGCATTTCTTTGCTCGAGATTGAAGTTAATAGAGAGTAATGTTCTTCAGGTTCCCAATTTGTATCAAGAGAATAGTGTTGCCATTGCATCACTGGTTTTTCATCCTTTAAGAAAAATCGAAAATAGTGTGGAGCGCTATGACCTATCAGGGCATCACCACCTTTTTGTATGAAAGGTAGAATAAAGCTCTTCCAATCATACATCCTCTCAACCATTGAGCATGTGTTCCTTCCTAACAGCCACCAACTTGCCTCCCACATTTTCTTATCAAGTCATCCATTGTCTCCATGTCCTTGTGTTTTAGTTCTCTTGAAACCGTGCTAAATACCTAATCGATATCCTCATGTGTGTGCCCAACCAACAAAAACCCAACTTCAATCTCATTGAAGATTCTATGAGCAATTAGCATTGAGCAAAATGCAAAGAAGAGTACATTCTTATTCTCTCGTCCGCAATTGTCTACTTGTACTCTCAAAGTTGCTGGTAGGTGACCTTTTTCTGCATGTACATTGGGGGGGTGCAAATCAAAGAGCAGACCAGGAAAAACATGGCTTCACGAGCAGGTGAACATGCCATGCCTAATTTCTGAAGAGCAGAGAAATGGTGGTGCATCTTCTTCAGGAGGAACCTCAAAAGAAACTATCTTCTACTCAAATGCTGGAAGGGGTAGAGGCAGAGGTAGAGGAGGCCGATCTGGAGGCCATGGTAGAAATCAGAATATGTAGCAAACTCAAGAAAACCAGTCCTATGCAGGAGGACATGGTAACTCTAGAGGCACGGGGAGCCAAAGAGGTCGTGGTGGATGAGAGAGGCCAGAATGCAAACAGCAATGTTAAATGCTACTACTGTGGTAAAATGGGGCATATGGCTAAAGACTGCTACAAAAAGCAGAATGACATTATGAATGGAAAATTGCAGCAAGGCAATAATGCATCCTCTAGTAGACAGGGTGATGACAGAAATGAACATTTGTTTATGGTACAACATATGACAAATTCTGTGACAACTGTAGAAGAAAGCAATGATGTGTGGTATGTTGACTCAGGTGCATCAAACCACATGACAGGTCATGTTGAATGGATGCAAGATGCAAGGAAAATGGAAAAACCAGGATTTGTGGAGACTGGTGATGATACTGCACATCCTATTGTGCAGATTGGCAAAATTCCTTTGTCTATGCAGGATGGGAAAAAGAAATACTTGTCTGATGTATTTCATGTCCCGAACATCACCAAGAACCTAGTTTCTATTGGTCAAATGGTTGAGTAGGGCTTGCAGGTCAGATTCAATCCTCATGGATGCTTTGTTGAGGATATGAAAAATAATGTATAGCAAAAGGAAAGAAGAAAGGCAGGATGTTTACGCTGGATGTGGACATGCCTGAATTGACTATAGCAATGTTTGCACATGGGACCGGTGTAGTTGCAGATATTGATATCTGGCATAAACGCATTGGTCATGTTAATGTATAGTGACTTAAATCAATGCAGGCCCAAAATATTATTGCAGGATTGCCTAAATTCAAGGTTGCAGAAATGCATAAGGTGTGTGAAGTCTGTCAATTTGGAAAATAAGCAAGGAAACCATTTCCTAAGCATGTTGAAGAGAGTAAAAAGCCATTGGAACTAATCCACTCTGATGTGTGGACTACTAAAGCTGCATCTATTGGAGGCTGTCACTATTTTGTCACATTTATTGATGACTTCAGCAGAAAACTTTGGGTGTATTTTATGAAAAAGAAAAGTGAAGTGTTTGGGCACTTCAAAGCTTTTAAAGCTATGGTTGAAAAAGAAACAGGCCTGCAAATAAAATGCCTAAGGTCAGATGGAGGGGGAGAGTACCTCTCAAATGAGTTTGCAAGGTTCCTGCAGGAGCATGGCATAAAGCAGCAATATTCATGCAGTCATACCCCACAGCAAAATGGAATTGCAGAAAGGAAAAACAGGCATATTGGAGAGGTATCTCGAGCCATGCTAAATGAAAAAGATCTACCAGATTATTATTGGGCTGAAGCAGTTGCTACAGCAGTTTATATAATGAACAGGACTCCCACTGCAGCAATACATGGCATGACGCTAAAGGAGATGTATACTGGTAGGAAACCAGACATTTCTCATTTGAAAATTTTTGGTTGCATTGCCTATGTTCATGTGCCAGATGAGTTGAGGTCCAAGTTGGATCCAAAGGCTGAGAAGTGCATCTTTATTGGTTATTCTCTGCAGCAGAAAGGGTATAGATGTTATAACCCTTCTACACGTAAGTTCACAGTGAGCAGAGATGTTGGTTTTGATGAGATGAGCAGCTGGTATAAACCAGTAAATGTGATGATTGATGTAGATGCACAAAATGGTAATGCTGCACAAAATTCACAGCAGTAATCACAAAATATCAGTGGACCTGCAGTGTCCTCTAGCAGTGGTTCACATACTTCGCCATGGACAGGTAGATTGAGATCAGGAGAATCTCCTCAAAGCAATGTAGATAGTGGTACGCAGGTATCACGAAAAGGAAAAGAGAAGGTAGATCAGCCCATGTTTGATGTGAATGCAGGTCACTCTTATGTGGATGGTGAATCCAGTGGCTCAGAGTAGAGAATTGATGATGAGTTGGGTATTCCTTCTATTGTTACACCTGGAGTAAAGAAGACCATGGATGTTTTGAGAGCACCTGGAAGTGAGCCTATTTTGCGCAGGTCTACCAGGGTTAGTTATCCTATGGATAGGCTAAAATATGATGGATTTACAGCCATTCACTATGCCTATATGGTCAAAGTGATACAGGAACCAGAACCCACTTCTTTTGAGCAAGCCATGGGAAATGAAAAATGGGAGAAAGCCATGGATGAAGAAATGGATGCCTTGGATGCAAATGCTACATGGGAATTTGTGCCTTTGCCTAAAGACAAGAATGCAATTGGCTGTAAGTGGGTTTATAAGATCAAGCACAATGCAGATGGTTCTATGAATAGATATAAGGCAAGATTAGTTGTCAAGGGGTATGCACAGACATATGGCATTGATTGTTAAGAAACTTTCAGCCCGGTTTCAAGGATGGCAACCGTAAGAGTAGCCATTGCTATGGCTGCATCAAAGGGATGGTCTTTACATCAGATGGATGTAAAGAATGCCTTCTTGCATGGTGATTTGCAAGAAGAGGTCTTTATGGAGCAGCCAGCAGGTTATGTTCATGCTATTCATCCTGAGTTTGTTTGCATGTTGAAGAAAGCCTTGTATGGCTTGAAGCAAGCACCTAGAGCATGGTCTGACAAGATAGGATAATATCTTATCACTATTGGCTTTCAGATTTCCAAGGCAGATTTCTCACTCTATGTGAGAAAAACAAAGAAAGGGATTATGCTGCTTGTCATTTATGTTGATGATTTGATCATCACAGGTGATAGTGATGAAGATATCCTTCATGTGAAAATGCTATTGAGGCAGAAGTTTGAGATGAAGGATTTGGGAGAGCTGCGTTATTTCTTGGGCATTGAGGTGATTAGATCACCAAGTGGGATATAGCTCTTGCAGAGGTAGTATGGACTAGACATGCTGTCCAAATATGGGATGATAGGCTGTAAGCCTATTTCAATTCCTTTAAAGCAGAATGTGAAGCTGAGCGCAGATGCAGGTGAGCTTCTGGAAGACCCTACTATGTACAGATGCATAGTAGGAAGTTTGATTTACATGACTATTACCAGGCCAGATTTGAGCTATGCTGTTGGGTTGATAAGTCAGTTTATGCAGGCTCCAAGGAAACCGCATTTGGATGCAGCTAGACACATACTCAGGTATGTGAAGTCCACATTGCAGTATGGACTATTTTATGAGGCTGGGTTTCAGATACAGTTGCATGGATACACTGATGCTGATTGGGCTGGTCTTTTGGGAGTGATGCAGTCACTTGGAGCAGTAAGAAATAGCCTACAGTTGCCTTGTCGAGCACAGAGGCTGAGTTCAAGGGTGCAGCAATGGCTGCATGTGAGGTAGCTTGGTTGCATAAGCTACTCTATGATATGCATCAGTCTACAGATGGGCCAATTATCATTTATTGTGACAACATGAGCAGTATACACTTGGCAAATAACCCAGTCTATCATGCTAGAACAAAGCACATTGAGGTGCATTATCACTATGTGTGGGAGAAGGTTTTACTAGGTCTTATTGATCTAGTTTATGTCAGCATAGAGGATCAGGTAGCTGACATATTCACGAAGGCATTGGGCACAGAGAAGCTGTGCAAGTTCAAAGACCTGCTTGGTGTGCAGGAATTGGGATTGAGCTCGAGGGGGAGTGTTGAGATATCGAGCTCCACTCGCGATATGACAGGGTGACCGTTGTGCATTTATGTCACCGACTTGTTAGCTATAGATGTGGTTGGTACACCGCCCATGAATAATAGCTGGATGACAGCTATCCTTATCTACACTAGTTCGTGGCTCAGTTAGTATGCCACCTTAGTTAGTTGAGTTTGACCCACATATAGGGTTCTTCTATTTGTTTGTACTAGAGTTCTTTTTGGCTTTCAAAACTAAGAAGAGGAAAACTGTTTTCAGCCTACACCTTTGTGTGTATTCCCCCATTGTGTATGTGAGAAAGCTGCAAGTGAGACTCCTTCCCTCTCTCCCACTATCTTCACAAATCCGTGCACTAACACTCCACATAGATGTGTCTTTAAAAAGTATTTGCCTTGTAGCTTAGGTGGAATGTTAACGAATCGAGGTAATGTTGTTGTATTTTGATCCATACCATCTACAATAATGCACATGTACTCATTTGGGTGAGAAATAGCTTGCTCCTTCCAAAATGCATATTTTATTCTAGAATGTGGAACAAGTCCATGATGAAATTCTCTCTTTTTTTTGTAAGCTTATTTTTGTTCTGGAGATGTTGCACTCTCAAGTGCTCACTTTAGATCATCACAGTTGTTGCACTTTGACATTTTTTGCCTCTTTAGGATTTTAACATGTCCAAAGCTTTTTTTCCAAAGAGTATACAAAGTATCAAAAGATGCCGGTGCATGCCCTCTTTGCCTCTGTGTTTCTCCAATAGAGTTAAATACTTCTTTTTTGGTTAAACCTATCGGAAGATGCATTTTTGATAGGTGGGGTTGCGGTAAAGCATTTTCATAAATGTAATCTTTCAAAATTGCTGTTGCCGCAACCGTTGAGGCTCTTGTTTTGGGCCTTCCTATGTTTCCATGAATGTTAAATTTATCTCCATACTTTGCTTTATTAGCCACAAATTGCAATATGTGCCATGTGATAATCCTGTAATAATGCGATATACATTATTGCATATACTTTTTCCAGTTATAAGAGGCCTTATTTGATGTCCTGAACTTCGCCTTCTCTTATCATTTACAAGAAAGCAAGACAATCTCATGAGTAGGTATTCATTTCTTCTGCTTCCTTTCCTTTGCCAGACATGTTCTCTACAACCCTTGATGTCATGTAAGTTAATGGATCGCATACATGTATGCTTACAGCATGTAGATCGCATTGCTTTTAGCATAACATCTTCATTCATTACTTTTATTCTCTTTGGTTGCTTTTTTGGATCTGCCTAGACTCGTTGTCTTTTCATGCATCTGTATGTCCGTTTTGGGACCTTCTGTACATTCTTATTTGGATTTGTGTAGTTCTCCTTGTAAGATTTATTTGTCACGTTGTTTTCATGAGATGTTGCATCCTTGATCTTATCACTCTGACAATCAAATACTAAATATTCCTTTGTTGATGTCATCCTTGCTTTTGATACATTCCTCAAACCATTTGTAACATTTACAAGTTCACAATCAAAGTCAAACACCGAATAGTCCTTTGTTGATCTCATCCCTACTTTTGATACGAACCACTTGTCACAATGGCATTAGAGTGTCTCGAATGATCTTCAAACTCATCTATTCCTGAGAGAACATCACTCATTGATGCACTTTCTATGGATTTCATAACTCCATAGTCAGTGGTGATAGAGTGCAAAATAATTGGTTGCGGTAATTTTATTTTGTCTTCTACATCATACCCCATGTGCTTCTTACCTTGAGGATACTATGACTGTCTCTATGGAAAGTCTTGAAATTGCATCATGGTTTGGGACCCATTCCTTTTTTAGACAACTACTATACAATGTATTGTTATCTTGGTTCTCCTTCCTACCCCTTGGCTCATACCATACCGTTGTAAATGTTGTAGCTCTCCCCTAGTCATCCATGCTCATGTCAACTACTTTCACAACCCAAAACTTCACATTCTCATGTTCATCATTCGATGGTCGAACTGCAAAACAAAAATGGACATCTATGTCTATTTGTGGCATAAAGTCTCTCTTCTTGTGTCCACAATGTGGATGTGGGAGTAGTGATTTTCAAAGAGACCACATGCTGGACGCAGGTCATTACCAACATTTGGCCAAAATAAAGGCCATTCTACCTTAATATCATCTTCTTGCATTTTTGCAAAGTCCTTTATCAATTGGTAGGTCTTACTAATTGCAATAGTAGTGTATTCTTTCCAAGAGGGCTTCGAATCAGGAAATCTCTGGAGCATTTCCTCTTTGTATGTAATAAAAGATTTTAAGCCTTCTATTTCACCTTTGGATTTCTCACTGAATTCTTTTATAGGAGGCCATGTTGGATGCATTTCTTTGCTTGGGATTGAAGTTAAGAGAGAGTAAGGTTCTTCAGGTTCCCATTTTGTATCAAGAGAATAGTGTTGCCATTGCATCATTGGTTTTTCATCCTTTAAGAAAAAGCAAAAATAGTGTGGAGTGCTATGACCTATCAAGGCATCACCACCTTTTTGTATGAAAGGTAGAATAAAGCTCTTCCAATCATACATCTTCTCAACCATTGAGCATACTGTTCCTTCCTTATAGCCACCAACTTGCCTCCCACATTTTCTTATCAAGTCATCCATCGTCTTCATGTCCTTGTGTTTTAGTTCTCTTGAAACCGTGCTAAATACCTGATTGATATCCTCATGTGTGTGCCCAACCAACAAAAACCCAACTTCAATCTCATTGAAGATTCTATGAGCAATTAGCATTGAGCAGAATGCAAAGAAGAGTACATTCTTATTTTCTCATCTGCAATTGTATGCTTGTACTCTCAAAGTTGCTGGTAGGCGACCTTTTTCTGCATGTACATTGTGAATTGCCTTCATAACGGATGTTACAACTTGATTGCTATCATGTAGATGCAAGGAATCAATCCATATGTCTGCAAAAAAACTTAAATCCGTGCATTGACACTCCACATAGATGTGTCTTTAAAAAGTATTTTCCTTGGAGTGTTAACGAATCGAGGTAATGTTGTTGTATTTTGATCCATACCATCTACAATAACGCACATGTACTCATTTGGGTGAGAAATAGCTTGCTCCTTCCAAAATGCATATTTTATTCTAGAATGTCGAACAAGTCCATGATGAAATTCTCTATTTTTTTTGTAAGCTTCTTTTTGTTCTGGAGATGTTGCACTCTCAAGTGCTCGATTTAGATCATCACAGTCGTTGCACTTTGACATTTTTTGCCTCTTTGGGAATTTAACATGTCCAAAGCTTTTTTTCCAAAGAGTATACAAAGTATGAAAAGATGCCAGTGCATGCCCTCTTTGCCTCTGTGTTTCTCCAATAGAGTTAAATACTTCTTTTTTAGTCAAACCTATCGGAAGATGCATTTCTCATAGATGGGGTTGCGGTAAAGCATTTTCATAAATGTAATCTTTCAAAATTGATGTTGCCACAACCATTGAGGCTCTTGTTTTGGGCCTTCCTATCTTTCCATGAATGTTAAATTTAACTCCATACTTTGCTTTATTAGCCGAATTCCAATATGTGCCATGTGATAATCCTATAATAATGCGATATGCATTATTGCAAACACTTTTTCCATTTATAAGAGGCCTTATCTATTGTCCTGAACTTCGCCTTCTCTTATCATTTACAAGAAAGAAAGACAGTCTCATGAGTAGGTATTCATTTCTTCTTCTCCCTTTCCTTTGCCAGACATGTTCTCTACAACCCTTGATGTCATGTAAGTTAATGGATCACATACATCTACGCTTACAGCACGTCTCGGGGGGGTCACTATGTATAAACCCTCTATATCACGTGCGTTCAAGGCCTATATTTAAAGTCCCTTATCTGTAAAAAATTTCATGAATAAAATGTACCCCTTTTCTATACAAATCTGTAAATTTTTTCCAAAACTATTTTAAATAGTCCCTTATGTATATTTATTTCTGTAAATTTTAGAAATAAAGAAAATCCTCTTGTTGAACTCACGTGATAGGGTTACATATGATGAGTGACCCCCCCGAGCAGCATGTAGATCGTATTGCTTTTAGCATAACATCTTCATTCATTACTCTTATTCCCTTTGGTTGCTTTTTTGGATCTGCCTGGACTCGTTGTCATTTCATGCATCTGTATGTCTGTTTTGGGACCTTTCATACATTCTTATTTGGATTTGTGTAGTTCTCCTTGTAAGATTTATTTGTCACGTTGTTTTCATGAGATGTTGCATCCTTGATCTTATCACTCTCACAGTCAAATACTGAATAGTCCGTTGTTGATGTCATCCTTGTTTTTTATACATTTGTCAAACCATTTGTAACATTAACTGTTTCACAATCAAAGTCAAATACCAAATAGTCCTCTGTTGATCTCAACCCTACTTTTGATACAATTGTAGAACCACTTGTCACAATGGCATTAGAGTGTCTAGAATGATCTTCAAACTCATTTATTCCTGAGAGAACATCACTCATTGATGCACTTTCTATGGATTTCATAGCTCCATAGTTAGTGGTGATAGAGTGTCCAAAATGATCTTCAAACTGATCTATTCCTAAGAGAACATCACTCATTGATGCACTTTCTATGGATTTCATGACTCCATAGTCTTGAAACTCCTCTACTCCAGAGACAACATCACTCATTATACTATCGTGCATGATTTCCATAATTCCATAGTTACTTGGTTTGACTCCAAGAACTTTATGAGTATCCATGAAGCCATCCATGCTTGAAAAGATATCACTTTTGACATCTTTGCCCAAGTTCTCAATGTGCATGAACTCATCCACCCCGGATAAGGCATCACTTGTGAAATCTTTTTCTTTCTTGGTACCAATGAACTCGTCGACTTCTGATAAGACATTAGTGCTATACTTGAGTGCATTGGAATCATCCATCTCTGAAGGAATAGAGCTTGGTACATTGGCTTATTCTTTCAATTCTTTGATGTTGTAGTATACATTATGTTTATCATTAAAAACCACATGCCGAGTCTTTCCAATCTTTAAAAATTGCATGCTCCATCTCAAATCCTTACCCACCTCATAGTAGGGACGATCCAATGAGATTGAGTTATCATCCATACCATCATTTGTAACCTTTTGAATTCTCATCTGCACAAATGTCTAGTGTTCCACTTGTTCAAATCCCAAGACTTGACCTTCTACTACATTCTTATTTGCAAATGATAACATTTTTAAAATATCACCCACTCTAAAATCCAAAGATATGCACTTTGTATTCCTGATGACATGTGTTGGATAAGTCTCATCTCTATCCCATGCAATAAATGCTTTGTTTGAAGTATTATAGGGCATAACATCTCCAAGGATTTCCATATCCCCACACTTATGCTTTAGCTCAACATGTGCACTAAGAATCGTTGATATGATAACCGCCACCTTATCTTTGCCAAGTCTTCTAAAGTGACAAATAGAATTTGGATCACTTTCATGGATTGTAGCAAATGCAACTATTCTCTTTTGCAACATAGAATCACCTCCATCCTCGGAATAAATTTTGTAGCCATCTCCTTTGTGAGTTTCCTTTGCAAACAAGCTGTAACAACCATTATAAAGAACATTAGTCTCTTATCAATAATCTACTTTATTAATTATTTAAAAAATCTAGATCTTGTTTAAAACATTAATCAAACCCTAAACCCTAAATACTAACCCCCGATCCCCAAACCCTAAACCCTAAACCCTAACCCCTAATTTCTAAACCCTAAATTCTATACCCTAATCCCTAATTCCTAAACCCTAAGCTCGAAATCCTAAACCCTAATCCCTAAACCTAAATCCTAATCTGTAAACCCTAACCCCTAATCCCTAATCCCAAAATCCTAATCCCAAAACCTTGATTTCTAAACCCTAAACCCTAAGCCCTAACACCTAAACCTAAATCCTAAATCCCTAAATCCTAATCCCTAAACCCTAACCCCTAATCCCTTATATCAAAACCCTAAACGTAAACCCTACCCCCTAATTCCTAAAACCTCAATCCTAATCCTAGACCTCTAACCCCTAAACCTGAAACCCTAACTCCTAAATCCTAAACCCTAAACCCTAACCTCAAAACCCCAAACCTAAACCCTAACCCCAAATTCCTAATCCTAGACCTCTAACCCCTAAACCTTAAACCCTAAACCCTAAATCCTACACCATAAACCCTAATTTCCAAACCCTAACCCATAAACCCTAATCCCTGATCCCTAAACCCTAACCCCTAATCCCTAAAAAGTAAATATTAATCTTGACTCTCTAAACCCTCAACCCTAACAAATAAAAACTAATCCCTAATCTCTAACCCTAAACCCTAGCTCCCAAATGCTAAACCCTAAACCCTAAACCCTAACCCCAAACCCTAAATCCTAAACCCTACCCCCCAAAGCCTAAACCCAAACCACCAAACCCTAAACACTAACCCCTAAACCTATCCCCTAAACCCTAAACCCTAAATCTTACCCCCTAAACCCTAAATCCAAACCACCAAACCCTAAAACCCTAAACCCTAACTCACAAACCCTAAGCCCTAACCCCCAAACCCTAAACCCAAACCACCAAACCCTAAGCCTTAAATCTTATGAGTGTTTTTAGTAATATCATTTATTTAAGTAATAGTTTTAATTAGGATTCATAAGTAGGAGTGGAATTGATAGTAGGAATGTGGGAATGGGAGTGGGAGTTGGGGGGATGGTAGTGGGAGAAAGGGAGACTGGGAGTGTGGAAGTGGGAGTGGGAGTAGGAGAGGGGAGGTGGGCATGGGAGTTGGAGAGGGAGTGGGATTGTGGGAGCTAGGGATGGGGGTGGGGGTGGGAGTGGGAGTGGGAGAGGGAGTGGGAATGGGGGAGGTGGGGATGGGGGTGGGACAATGGGAGTGGGAGTGGGAGAGGGAATGGGGGAGGTGGGGGTGGGGTGAGGGTGGGAGGATGGGAGTGGGAGTGGGAGGATGGGAGTCGGAGAGGGAGTGGGAATGGGGGAGGTGGGGGTGAGAGAATGGGCGTGGGAGTGGGAATGGGGGAGGTGGGGGTGGGAGCATGGGAGTGGGAGGGGTGGGGTGGGAGGATGGGGGTGGGAGTGGGAGTGGGAGTGGGAGTGGGAGTGGGAATGGGGGAGGTGGGGTGCGAGAATGGGAGTGGGAGTGGGAAAGGGAGTGGGAATGGGGGGGTATGAAGATAGTGGAAGAGAGGGAAGGAGTCTCACTTGAGGCTTTCTCACAAGCACAATGGGGGAATACACACAAAGGTGGAGGCTGAAAATAGTTTTCCTCTTCTTAGTTGTGAAAGCCAAAAGAACTCTGGTACAAAGAAATAGAAGAACCCTATATGTGGGTCTCAAACCAAACACAACTAACTAAGGTGGCATACTAACTGAGCCACAAACTAGTGTAGATAAGGATAGCTGTCATCCAGCTATTATTCGTGGGCGGTGTACCAACCGCATCTGTAGCTAACAAGTCGGTGACATAAATGCACAACGGTCACCCTGGCATATCCCGAGTGGATCTCGATATCTCAACACTCCCCCTCGAGCTCAATCCCAATTCTTGCACACCAAGCAGGTCTCTGAACGTGCGCAGCTTCTCTGCGCCCAATGCTTTTGTGAAGATGTCAGCTACCTGATCCTCTATGCTGACATAAACTAGATCAATAAGACCTAGTAACACTTTCTCCCGCACATAGTGATAATGCACCTCAATGTGCTTTGTTCTAGCATGAAAGACTGGGTTCTTTGCTAAGTGTATACTGCTCATGTTGTCACAATAAATGACAACTGGCCCATCTGTAGACTGATGCATATCATAGAGTAGCTTATGCAACCAAGCTACCTCACATGCAGCCATTGCTGCACCCCTGTACTCAGCCTCTGTGCTCAACAAGGCAACTGTAGGCTGTTTCTTGCTGCTCTTAGTGACTGCAGCACTCCCAAAAGAGAACACATACCCACTGGTAGATCGTCTATCAGAAATACTACTAGCCCAATCAGCATCAGTGTATCCATGCAACTGTATCTGAACCCCAGCCTCATAAAATAGTCCATGCTACAATGTGGACTTCACATACCTGAGTATGCATCTAGCCGCATCCAAATGCGGTTTCCTTGGAGCCTGCATAAACTGACTTACCAACCCAACAGCATAGCTCAAATCTGGCCTGGTAATAGTCATGTAAATCAAACTTCCTACTATGCATCTGTACATAGTAGGGTCTTCCAGAAGCTCACCTGCATCTGTGCTCAGCTTCACATTCTACTCCAAAGGAACTGAAATAGGCTTATAGCCTGTCATCCCATATTTGGACAGCATGTCCAATCCATACTGCCTCTGCAAGAGCTGTATCCCACTTGGTGATCTAATCACCTCAATGCCCAAGAAATAACGCAGCTCTCCCAAATCAGGGGGTGTTGGGGGGGGGGGGGGAGGGGGGGGCATGGGGGGTGGGGGTGGGGGGGGTATGCGACATGCGCGCAAGGGGGGGGGGGGGGGCATGGTGGGTTGGGGGGGGGGGGGGGGGGGCATGGGGAGGGGAAGGGGGGGGGCATGGGGGGTGGGGGTGGGGGGGGTAAGCGACATGCGCGCAAGGGGGGGGGGGGCATGGGGTTGGGGGGGGGGGCATGGAGCGTGGGGGGGGGGGGGGGGGGGCATGGGGTGTGGGAAGGGAAGGGGGGGGCATAGGGGGTGGGGGGGGTACGCGACATGCACGCAAGGGGAGGGGGCATGGGGTGTTGGGGGGGGGGGGGGGGGGGCATGGGGGGTGGGGGGGGGGGGGGGTATGCGACATGCGCGCAAGGGGGGGGGGGCATGGTGGGTTGGGGGGGGGGGGGGATGGGGGGTGGGGGTGGGGAGGTACGCGACATGCACGCAAGGGGGGGGGGCGCATGGGGTTGGGGCGGGGGTATGCGACATGCGCGCAAGGGGGGGGGCATGGGGTGTTGGGGGGGGGGGCATGGGGGGTGGGGGTGGGGGGGGGTACGCGACATGCGTGCAAGGGGGGGGGCATGGGGGGTGGGGGTGGGGGGGTACGCGACATGCGCGCAAGGGGGGTTGGGGGTGGGGGGGGTACACGACATGCGCACAAGGGGGGGGGGGCATGGTGGGTGGGGGGGGGGGATGGGGGGTGGGGGTGGGGGGGTATGCAACATGCGCGCAAGGGGGGGGGAGGGGGGGGCGCATGGGGTTGGGGGGGGGTACGCAACATGCGTGCAAGGGGGGGGCATGGGATGTTGGGGGGGGGGAGGGGGGGGTACGCGACATGCATGCAAGGGGGGGGGATGGTGGGTTGGGGTGTTGAGATATCGAGCTCCACTCGCGATATGCCAAGGTGACTGTTGTGCATTTATGTCACCGACTTGTTAGCTGGAGATGCGGTTGGTTCACCGCCCACGAATAATAGCTGGATGACAGCTATCCTTATCTACACTAGTTTGTGTCTCAGTTAGTATGCCACCTTAGTTAGTTGAGTTTGGTTTGAGACCCACATATAGGGTTCTTCTATTTCTTTGTACTAGAGTTCTTTTGGCTTACACAACTTAGAAGAGGAAAACTGTTTTCAGCCTCCACATTTGTGTGTATTCCCCCATTGTGCATGTGAGAAAGCCGCAAGTGAGACTCCTTCCCTCTCTCCCACAATCTTCACATGGTATCAGAGCCTTGTTCGTGGTAAGGAGCTCGAGAAAGCAAGCCAAGTTCGTGGTGTCCTGGTAAGACACTTCTGGCTGTGCTACCTGCTGAGATTTGCTCCCAAACTCGAAATAGGAAAGCAACATTGGCACAAAGAGTGGTAAGGGTCGAAGCCACTGTGGTGGCACGAGAGATGTAGACGAGTCTACACACTCCCATCCCTCCAGGTCCCCCCTATATCATGAGACGCAATACCAGTCTGGTCCCTTGCCCTCCCCACTCATAGGCTACACTACCCTAGAGACCACTTGCTCCCTTACTCCTTGCTCCTTAAGCGCTCGCCCCACCCCTTGCTCCACTCCTCACTCTAGCTCTGCTACTCCATCCATCATGAATCCTTCGAACTTTGTTTTGCTCGAGGACCTATCCTACAGAGTGAACTAAGAGCACCGATTGTAAGACAATGGTGATAGTCAAACGATAACGAAGAGGAATAGGGTATATTCACATGATGCACCGCCACCCTTTCCCAATCAATGTGGAAGAGTGCACTGTCTCAGATTGAGACACCCTTCGCGCTATGGCGAGAGCGCAGTATATGCTGCGGCAAGGGCAAAGCCCTTAGTGACATTATTTTTCTGATTCGAGGTCATTTCGGGGCCCGTTTTGGAGACGGAAGTTCTCCGTAGGCACTCAAAAAAAGGCCTGTTTTTGCTGTGCGACCACTGTTCTGCGGGTCGGTGAAAAGTTGCCGCAAAAATTGCATCGTATGCCTTTGTGCAGAGATATTGGGAGTTGCAGATTCATGCCTGTTGCCTATTGATGCAAAATCATCACTAGGAAGTGACTGTGTGGTGAAATACCACTTTCGTCAGTTTTGTAGTTCTGCCCATGTGAGGCAAAAGCTGTGTTTTTTTGCAGTGACAGAATATTTTGCAGTGTTCTGTAATGGCATCTGATTCTCTTTCACAGATTGTCACTGAAAAGCTTGACAAGAACAACTTCCAGGCATGGAAGTTTAGAATGACGAATTTCTTGATGGGAAAGGCTATTGGGAGTTCATTACAGGAAATGAAGAAGAACCTGTTCTTCCTAATGTTCCCAGTCAACAGGAAATGTAGGCATTTAAAGGATGGCATGAGAGAGCCAGGAAAGTTATGTACTAGCTGTCTATCAGTATTTCGGACTCCATGATTGTGCATATTCAGGATGCAAATACGCCAAAGAAGGCACGAGATACTTTGGCAAAAATGTATAGCACAAATACGCAAGCCAGGAAAATGCAACTCAAACAGGAGTTGCACAATGTGCAGAGAGAAAATTTGAGCATAAATGACTACCACATGAAAGTGAAGAAAATTGCAGATGCACTTGCTTCCATTAGGTCACCAGTGGATGATGATGATTTGGTTCCTGTGACCTTGTATATGTGGGTCTCAAACCAAACTCAACTAACTAAGGTGGCATACTAACTGAGCCACAAACTAGTGTAGATAAGGATAGCTATCATCCAGCCATTATTCGTGGGTGGTGTACCAACCGCATCTGTAGCTAACAAGTCGGTGACATAAATGCACAACGGTCACCCTGGCATATCGCGAGTGGAGCTCGATATCTCAACAGGGGGAGGGGTGGGGGTGGGAGGATGGGAGTGGGAGTGGGAGGATGGGAGTGGGAGTGAGAGGTGGAGGTGGGAGGATGGGAGTGGGTGGGAGAGGGAGAGAAGATAATGTGATGGAGAGGCCAATGGGAGAGGAGATAATGATATAGAAGGACCAATGAGAGAGAAGCACTTAAAACCCTAGTTTTTCTTATATATACTCTCCTCCTCTCATTGTTTCTCTCATTTCAACAAGGAAGAGCAAGAGGAGAAGTAAAAAGAGGAGCAAGAGCAAAAGCAAGCACAAGCATAGATCTCAACTTTCTTCCAGGTACTTTTTTTAAAATTTGTATTCTTTAAAATTTTATTATAGAGAGAGAACTTAGAGAGAGAGAAAAAGTGAAGGAGAGACTTTAGAGAGAGATTATAAGAGAGAGAGTCTTGCTACCTCAGCAGCAAAAGAGAGAGAGAGGGAGAAAGAGCGAGGGAGAGAGAGGAGAGGCTTTTAGAGAGAGGAGAGATGTTTAGAGAGAGAGAGGGTGAGAGAGAGAGAGAGAGTGAGAGAGAGACAGGGGAGGGCCGTGCGAGAGGAGAGAGAGAGGGGGGGCCGCGATAGAGGAGAGAGAGAGAGAGGGAGGGAGGGAGAGAGCCCCAAGAGAGAGAGACGAGAGGGAGAGAGAGGGGAGAGAGAGAAAGGATTGCGCGAGAGGAGAGAGAGGTGAGAGAGAGAGATAGAGGGAGAGAGAGGGAGAGAGGGCTGCAAAAGAGGCGAGAGATGCGAGGGACGAGAGAGAGGAAATGAGAGAGGGAAAGGAGAGAGAGCGTGAGAGGGAAAAAGGGAGACGAGAGAGAGAGAGAGAAAGGCGAGAGGAGAGGGAGAGAGAGAGAGCACGAGAGAGGGAGGGGGAGAGAGAGAGAGAGAGGGGAGGGAGGCATAGCATGAAGGAGAGAGAGAGAGAGAAAAGAGAGGGAGAGAGGAGATAAAGAGGCACGCTACCAGAGAGGCGAGAGAGAGAGAGAGAGAGTGTGTGTGTGTGTGTGTGAAAGGCGTGCTGCCGCTGCAGCGCACGAGAGAGAGAGAGGAGAGA